>NC_068362.1:63601085-63728585 GCF_020536995.1 Dreissena polymorpha
TAGATGATGTATCTTACACATTATGGCTTTTTGCCGACGTAGTAGATAATTTTGCATTTTTCCAAAAGAGATGGAGCCAATTCTTAGGAGATGTCTCTAATGATAGGAGGTGGTGCCAATGCAGAATGTATCAATTAACATTCGTATCACAATGGCATTATCACATGACGAACATTTGATAGAAAATGTAAGTTGTTACTAGTATATGTTATATATTGTTCAACCTACATACAAATGTCCAATTGTTAACATAACATAAACACATTCTTTAATAAATAATATGTAGTTTAATATATAAGTGATCAACTCCATTAAGAAGTCACAAACCTGAATAAAACATATTGTACGATATATACCAAAAACTGTAATACTCTATCAAACCAATAAATTAATGTTCAACATTATCAAAATAATTCATCGACAGCAATGTTTGTGTACAGTATGTTAATTCGCGATCTAAATATAAGATAATACTTTTTTATTGAAACGATGATTTTTGTCCCTTAATCCAAATGCTTAATTTACTAAACGGCCAAGGTCAACGAATCTTAATTAGGGAAATATATACTGTTTTTCCCACTATCAACTCCATAAAATAAAGATAGCTCGGTCTTTTCCCGTTAACTTTGTTTAATAATACATGTAAAATGTTTTAATCTTACAAAGACGAACGTTTAATACCATCAAAACATTATTAGAAAACTACTTTTTCTTATTAAAAACGCACGCGACTCAAATGTGCTCAAGTAGTCAACTTAGAAAAAAATAATGTAAGACCTGTAAACACAATAGAAACCATGACATAAAACATTTCATCTTAAAATAGCTATAAATGTGCATTGGCGTCACCTCCTAATCTGAGCTCCTTGGCATTTGCTACATCTCTTTTTGAAAAAATGCAAATTGTTCTATTAGATCGGATAGATGACGATGTTTTTGTGCACGCATTAACATGTACAGGTTCAAAGCAATCGTTTTGTATAATGCATGATTTACTCGACTGGGAATGCAATCGTCACACAGGCAAAAGACATTTTGCAAGATTTGCTTTAAAATTTACGAATTATACCATGCCACAACGTATAAAGGTCTTCACGTTTTCAAATGGATTGGGATTGAATGTTTCTGTACATTTTTGGATGAATTTATAATCGCTGAATCGCACTACATTGGCATATTTTTTAATAATGCGCAATATGTTAAAAAAACAGTTAAAACATAATCGACCTCTATATTAATGGTTCAATTTCAAATCATCCGGGCCTGAGCGCCACCTCGAACGTAGCAGTGGCTGATTTATTTATGCATCTCAAGAAAGAGGTGGCGCGCGTGATTAACGGCCGTGAGCAATGCTGAGAAGAACAACGTACCAAGACAAATTGTATGTAATAAAATTATCTGCAGCATAATATTGTAATATTTTTTATATGAAGAGTGTTCTTTTGTCTGTGTTTATATATGATTTTAAATAACAAAATAGTTGTGTGTAGCTGCCAGGCGTTGTTTCTTTATATGTGTGATTGTGCCATAATTATTAAATAAGCAAGTATGTTTCTGATTGCCACACACTAAACTTTCAAATACTAGTTTCAGACGTTTCAATTTGGCTTCTTTTATCATTTTATCAATGTTATAAAAATGTTTATTTCAACTTGCTATTTTAAAATTTCGTTTTCAATTAGAAGTACAACGAACGCAAAAAACAACAATTTTTTGGAAGGTATGGAAGTCCATGAGCTGTATAATGCAACGAAAACATTTACCTGATTCCTCTGACCTGGATTAAAATAATGTCTGTTTTTTTATATATTATCTTTTATTAGTATTGTCCGTTCCGTCAACATGTCACTTTAATTTGCGTGGATCACTGTCAAACGTAAAACAATGACAAGTTGAACAATATGTATAACTGTACCCGCAGGGACAAACGTTCAAATTAATATAGTAATGTTTGAATTTTCATAAAAATCTATTTAATGTGGTTATTGGTATGCGCTGACTAAAATCTACTTATAACATTAATGACGATGAGATCTGGTGTGAATGTTCCACATTCCCGTTTTCTTCATATTTAAATATTGTACAGTCAAGTTACCATTACTGGATCAGTAGCGTAATCAAGTTGTTCTGGTGAAAAGCAATAAATGTTTTGAGACTTCTTTTACACCAGTTTGATTAAATGTTACATTTGCTTACTGTTTCAGCACATAGTATTATTTTTAAACGCAGGCAAAATGTATTTGTGATACCTTTTTTATGCCGCAGAATGCATGCATTAACGGATCAGTTGTAGCCATAACGGATCACGTGATCGAAACCACCCAGGGGGCATCTAACACGCTATTCGAACTGTCGAAACACGAACTGTATTGTTTACAATGACCAAGTTACATTTCCAGTTATAAATTATATTCATTTTTTTATTATAAATTGTTTCTATATGCGATCTTGTATCTACACTTCATGCATTGTGTTCTTGTGTGAATTATCTGTTGAAAATCCTAAAACGATCGAAAAGATATGGACATCTTATAAACCATGTAAATTGTTTGAATCATATCTAATCATCGATATTGAAAAAGGAACATAAATAAAACATTAAGATTGAGATCATTTATTGTAAGATTAACAATATTTGCATATATTTTAATAATATATATTATCAATACGCATATTATCACACTTGATCCGTTATTGCCCTAATTCTTCATTTCATTTAAGGTGTTGCAAAATCTTAAACACGAATCAAAACTGAAATGGACTTTTTTAGACTACTAAGTGGCTTTTAAATTAATACGTAAACTTCTTACTTTCCAACAGAGTTATAGCATGTGGCCGTGAAAAATGTTCAACCTCGATTTGGAAACGAGACGGAAGTAAACACAGTCGTATATACATGTCAGCAAAACATACAAAGAGTAGCTCCGATTGCGACTACATCAATGCGTTTTAAAAAACAGGCCTTGAAGACGGTGTGTGCAAAATATCATCTAAAAATGTCAACTGTTTATCGCGATACGCAGTCTTGAACATCAAAGTGATCCGCTATGGGTAATGATCCGGTAATGGTAACTTGACTTTTTTTATTGGTGAATACAACATCGCCTCACCGTTCTGAGAGTGATGTCAACCTCGCCTTTGGTATCTATATACATCAGTCGCATCGGGATGCAATGTTTATAAAAGCCGGCAACCGCTAGTTATTTATATAATAGTAATCATATTTTTAAAGAGCCAATGAAAAACATCATAATATAATTTAATTAAAATATTGCCACATTCATGCATACAATACACACATTTGTGAGGTTCAAAAAGTCTGGTAGCACTTTAAAATCTAGAACATTTGTGTTTTTTAATCAAATATACAAAAATCAAAGAAATATTGTATTATTGAGATATTATAAGAAGAGAGTTGTAATTAAAAAAAAGTAATAAATATATATATATATATATATATATATATATATATATATATATATATATATATATATATATATATATGTATCGCGTCATGTGAAAACCAGACTTAATGACATTTACAACGTCATCAATAAAATTGCGAAATGACGTAATGTCTTTCTGTGGACATTTGCACATGTTTTGCGCGCAAAGTTGTTTTTATTTTGTTTAATTGAAAATGGATTTTAGGTGATATGGACCAAGAGCTAGATGTAAGTATATTTGCCATTTTGCAGCTTAATCAATTGTTTATTATGACACTGTCTTTATTTATCGCCTGCCTTACTATAATTTACATAACTTATTACAACCCTATGCTTTGTCTGAGACAGCATTGACCTTGTCGAATATGTTTAATTTTTATTTTCAAAAAAATTGTTTGGTGTTGTATTTAAAAAAAAAACTGTTACTAATAAAAGCATGCATTATGTTTTAAAGTGATACGACTTATTTCATTTATGATAGTTTAGTTAACTTGCTCTTATGTTCAGCCATTTTGTTTTCTCTTTCACCGCTGTGTATGCCAGGGGCGTAGCGATACGAACAAAAAAAACAAACTGTACGGCTTTAAAACACACATTGCTTAAACAAATTGCATGTTGTTATCAATACATGTTATTTTTACTCTTTAGCAATATTTCATGTGTGTATATTTGGACAGAAAAACTAATTCCATATGCACTTTACAACAACGATTTAAATCGACGTTATGTAAAAACGATTAGCTACGCTACCGAAACCCGTACAGTATTGCGTCATCCAGTTCACGGCTTCTTAGAAATTGTCCTTACTTTGTTTTTGTTACGTCAGTGTTAATAAGTGTGGCAAAAATAAAGCGTATTTTTATATTCAAAGTAAGGTAGAAGATAATCAGGTATATTTTAAGATGGAATTATCAACCATGTGAATGTTCTGATGTAATTTATGAAAATTGATAAAAACACGCGGCCCATTAATAAAAATTGGAAGCTTGAATAATCCAGTCAAAAGCATAAATCAATAAGAAATATTTTCAATTCCTTCTGTTTAATCGATTTTGCGTACGTTATTTGTACGATAATAAATGTGTTTTCCATAAACACTTGATTTTGACACATTTAAGTCTCTAACTCTATTCGTGTAAACCTATCAAATTGAGAATTCTGGTAACAATTAATGTACTTAAATTCTCGCCGATGTTTAAACAAATGTGTTATACGTTATTTGATTTTGTTTAGGAACTCGAGAGTCTCTTCTCTGAGCATTTTGGTAGAACGCCGGTTTCCACCCCGTACGCGTCACAGACTCTTAGTGATTCTGACCATGAAAGAGACGAGTCGTGCTCTGAGAGCACGGAGTCCTTTGTTTCCCGTGCTCGATCAGCTCTGGTACAAGTCAGCCAGGAAGATGAAAGCAGTGACAGTGATCCCGAGCAAATAATACACGAGCGTGACGAACTTGCCTCTCTTCACAAGTTCATGCAAGGATGTGGATGCAAAAAAACTCTGAGAAAACTTGTCTCTTGGCCAAATTCAAGAGCATGTTTTTACTATGCGAGAACTTAGTAAAGAAGAAAATGATACCTTCTTATTGTTGTGTGTTAACTGACGCTTAATGTGAAACAACAAAAAGAGGAAAGAAGAGGCAACGGGACATGAAGCACTTTTATGTCAAAGGGAAAACCGTTTGCAAAACGACGTTCATGACTTACTACGACATAAAGAAGACTGCTTTGTCCAATTTAATTCATCACATGTCTGAACATGGACCGTCGCCTCGAGTGCATGGGAACAAGGGTCGACGTCCAAAACATTCTCTTAACCTGGAAGATGTTCAGCGCGTCGTGCACTTCCTTCTGAACATGTCTGAATCAATAGGGGTTTTCTATCCAGCAGCCCCTAGAGGCAATGACAACGTCCCTGTTGTGTTTTTGCCATCACACTTCACAAAACTAGGCATATACAAAGAACATGAAAAGCTGAGCATCTCAACACATCCAAGGTGTATAAAGCTGTCTGCCTTCAAAATAATTTAGGCCAGCTGTACACCTCACATCAAAATTGCACATCCAAGGGATGATGTGTGTGCCAAATGCGAGTCCTTGCGAAAAGACGTCGCTTCGTCCGTTTCAGAGGAGGAGAAAATGCTTTCCACAACCGCTTTACAGAATCACATCGTCGACGCAAGAAAGGTGCGTTTTCAGTGTATTTTATATCATTCATCAAATAAATAATACGTTGACAAAAATAATTAAAAAAGTGATAGAGAATTTTGAAACGCACTTCATGTTTTAATAACATTCAGATGGTTGTAAATTAGCTTAGGTATAGTCATATGATTGAATATGAACACAATGTAGCTATTTCTGTTTTAGACTAAATGGCGAACTTTTGCATTTGAAATGTTAAACATGTTAAATAATTTCAGATATGTCTTACAGACCTTGCACAGCGATATATTCGTGACTTGTTAAATCGCCTTTGTTATTTAGTTGATGTTGACGTGTGTTTGAAGGAGCGCGATATCTATCTCGAATGCGTGAAACAAGCGACAGCTGATCCGGTGAACAATCCTCATTTCACCTTTGACTTTAGTCAATGTGTGAGTATTCCGCACATGAGCAGACAGATGGGCCCGCTTTACTTCCTGTCCCTGATGAAAGTGAATATTTTTGGTTTCCGTGTAAGCGGTCGAAGTCAACTAAACTTCATTTTTGATAAAGCGCAGACGATCGGAGAAGACGGCAAACTCTCTCAGGGCCCTAACGCTGTTTTGTCCATGATTGACTGGGCGTTTCGGCACCACAGTGCTCCAGATTCAGCATTCTCCATCCACGCCGACAACTGCCCAGGTAGGTTGATTGTATGCCTTATATTGCTGTCTCGTATTTGATCCATCTTCAGGTATAAACATACACCAATAAATGAATAGAATAACAGTTTTATATTTAGCGTTGTTATAAACTGTTTAATTCTAAATTTCAGGACAAAATAAGAATCGTGTTGTCATAGGCTACTTTTTGTGGCGAGTGATGACGGGTCAGAACGCGACGATACAGTACCTAATGCAAATACCAGGTACGTATAACAATATGTAGATACTTGAGATTATTGGTTGTATTAGTGTTTTGTTTTATGATAAACAGCACAGTGCTCACTTAGGGTTCTACATGTATTTCGATCCTTGAATAATTATTGTGCAGTTAATTTTTTTTGTACGGAAATTGGGATTGAGGAAGGATTTACAACTTTAAATTCGCCTGAAACTATACGCATACTAGTTAATGATGGAAGAAACAGCAGCCAGTTCCTTAATTTACAGGGCACGCTCGAAGACACGTGGACAGTGGCTTTGCCGCCATTAAAAAAGCGGGTTAGGGGGGAGGATTCTGGGGTGGGGCGTGGGGTGGTTAGGGTGGAGTCGATTGTGGTATGTCAGGTAAGTGTTGTTTTGTCAAAGTATGAATCAAATGTGGTCTTGAATAAAAAAGTTATTGCAATTTAAGCAAAATCTATTTATTTGACCTTGAGAGTCAAGGTCATTTTAAGGTCAATGTCAAATTCAACTTTCTAGGTACAGTTACATCATGATAGTAAGAAAGTATTTGAAGTTTGAAAGCAATAGCCTTGATATTTAAGAATTAAATTTGATCGAAACACAAAATTTAACAAAATATTCAAAGTTACTAAGACAAAAAAGGTCCATAATTCCGTTTAAAAGCCAACCAGAGTTATGCAACTTACCCTGTACAGTCCCCTTACGATAGTTAGCGAGTTTTCCAAGTATACAAAGCAATAGCTAAGATACTTTAGGAGCAAAATGGACCAAGACACACAACCAAATGTTCAATTAAGTTGTATTAAAGGGGCTATAATTCTGTCAAAATGCTTTATACAGTTGTCTGTTCTTGTTTTGAGGTTGGGATCATGTTGATAAAGAAGTATGCAAAATATAAAAGCAATATGTCCAATATGAGGAGCAATTGTGGAAGTCAAAACTAAGGACATACCGACCATATGGCATCAACGTGCAAGAATAAACGTTAATAAAAGGGCGCGTAAACAACGTTGACGCCGGAAATGCACGACGTCATTTCCGTTCATAATAAAACATCTGAAAATAAAAAATGGCCGCTGATGAAGACCGTGAGGTCGAAAGCTTCGGCAAAAAATAATACAGCGTTTTTGTTTATAAATAATATATATATAATATATATATATATATAGTCGAGCTAAAAATGACTTCAGTGTAAATTTCAAAGCCGATTGCCTTCTGTACAGACATTTCTTGTTTGCGATAATATTAAACACTCTTTCTTAAATGATTTAATATGTAAGGTGCATGAATTTGGCACTGACATCGACTATAGAAATTCGACAAGCTAGTATCGAGCTGGGGCGAATGTCGAGCAAGCTCTGACATCGATATTCGGCAATAGGCTCGAATCTCGAGCTGAGGCGGATGTCGAGCTAGCTTTGACATCGACATTCGCCGCTTGTCCCGGATATCAGGCTGGTGCGAATGTCGTGCCAGCTCTGACATCGACATTTGGAAAGTCCTTATTATCGAGCTGAGGCGAATGTCGAGCACGCTCTGGCACCGACATTCGACACAAGTCCCGAATATCGAGCTTGGGCGAATGTAGAGCCAGCTCTGGCATCGACATTCGGCAACAGTCCCGAATATCGAGCTTGGGCGAATGTCGAGCCAGCTCTGTCATCGACATTCGGCAAAAGTCCCGATTATCGAGGTGGGGCGAATGTCGAGCCAGCTGTGACATCGAAATTCGGCAAAAGTACGAATATCGAGCTAGAGCGAATGTCGAGCCAGCTCAGACATCGACATTCGACACGAGTCCCGAATATCGAGCTGCGGCGAATGTCGGGCAAGCTCTGACATCGACAATCGGCACTAGTCCCGAATATCGAGCTAGGGCGAATGTCGAGCAAGCACTGACATCGACATTCGGCAAGAGTCCTGAATAACGAGCTGGGGCGAATGTCGAGCCAGCTCTGACATAATATCCCAAATATTTGGCAGGGGTAAATGTCGAGCCAGCTTTGACATCGACTTCCGGAAATAGTCCCGAATATCGAGCTGTAGCGAATGTTCAGCCAGTTCTTACATCGACATTCGGCAAAAAAAAACCGAATATCGAGCCGGGGCGAATGTCAAGCCAGTTCTGACATCGATATTTGGCAAAAAGTCACGAACATCGAACTGTGACGAATGTCGAGCCAGCTCTGACATCAACATTCGGTAATGAGCCCGAATAACAAGCTGGAGCGATTGTCGAGCCAGCTCTGACATAATATCCCAAATATTCGGCGGGGATACATGTCGAGCCAGCTTTGACATCGACTTTCGGAAATAGTCCCGAATATATTCGGCAAAAAACGAATATCGAGCAGGGGCGAATGTCGAGCCAGCTCTGAAATCGACATTTAGCATAAGTCCCGAATGTCGAACCAGCTCTGTTATCGACATTCAGAAAAAGTCCCGAATAATGAGCTGGAGCGAATGTCGATCCAGCTCTGACATCGACAATCGGCAAAAGTGCCGAATATCGAGCTCGGGCGAATGTCGAGCCAGCTCTGACATCGACATTCGACACTAGTCCCGAGTATCGAGCAGGACGAATGTTGAGCCAATTCTGACATCGACATTCGCCGATGGTCCTGAATATCCAGCTTGGGCGAATGTCGATCAAGCCTTGACATCGACATTCGGCACACGTCTTGAATATCGAGCTGGAGCGAATGTCAAGCCAGCTCTGACATTTACATTCGGAACTAGTCCCGAATATCGATCTTGGGCGAATGTTGCGCCAGCTCTGACATCGACATTCGGCAGTTGTCCCGAATATCGAGCTGGGGTGAATGTCGAGCTAGCTTTGACATCGAGATTCGGCACTTGTCTCGAATATCGAGCTTGGGCGAATGTCGAGCAAACTCTGACATCGACATTCGGCAAGAGTGCCCGAATATCGATCTGGAGCCAATGTCGATCAATTTCTGACATCGACATTCGGTAAAAAGTCCCGAAAATCAAGCGGGGGCGAATGTCGAGCCAGCTCTGGCATCTACATTCGGTACTAGTCCCGAATATCGTACTGGGCGAATCTCGAGCCAGGTATGACATCGACATTCGGCAAAAGTCCCGAATATCGAGCTGGGGCGAATGTCGAGACAGCTCTGACATCGACATAAGACAAAAGTCCCAAATATAAAACTGGGGCGGATGTCGTGCCTGCTCTGACATCGACATAAGGCAAGTCCCGAATATCGAACTGGGGCGAATCTCGAGCCAGATATAACATCGACATTCGGAACTAGTCCCGAATATCGAGCAGGAGCGAAGCGAATGTCGAGCCAGCTCTGACATCGACATTCGGCAATACTCCCGAATATCGAGCTCGACTTGCAGATTGTCGATGTCAGAGCTGGCTCGACATTCGCCCCACCTCGATATTCGGGACAAGTGCCGAATGCCGATGTCAGAGCTGTCTCGGCATTTGCCCCGGCTCGATAATCGGGACTTGTGCCAAATGCCGATGTCAGAGCTGACTCGACATTCGCCCAAGCTCGAGATTCGGCACTACTGTCGAATGTAGATAACATAGCACGTTTGACATTCGCTCCAGGACAATATTCGGGACAAGTGCAATAACTTTTGCGTAATGTCGATGTCCGAGCTGGCTTGACATTCGTCCTAGCTCGATTTCGGGACTTTTGCCGAATGTCGATATAAAAGGTGGCTCGACATTCGCCCCAGCTCGATATTCGAGACTTTTGCCGAATGTCGATGTAAGAGCTGGCTCGACATTCCTCCCAGCTTGATATTCGAGACTTTTTCCGAATGTCGATGTCAGAGCTGGATCGACATTCGCTCCAGCTCAATATTCGGGACTTTTTCCGAATGTCGATATCAGAGCTGGCTTGACATTCGGGACTAGTGCTTAATGTCGATGTCAAAGCTGGCTCGACATTCGCCCCTGCTCGATATTAATTTTTGGCCGAATGTTGATGTCAGAGCATGCTCGACATTCGCCCCAGGACGATATTGGAAAATGTTGTCGAATGTCGATGTCAGTGCTGGCTCGACATTCGCTCCAGGACGATATTCGGGACAAGTGCAATAACTTTTGCGTAATGTCGATGTCAGAGCTGGCTTGACATTCGTCGTCGCTCGATTTCGGGACTTTTGCCGAATGTCGATATAATAGGTGGCTCGACATTCGCCCCAGCTCGATATTCGAGACTTTTGCCGAATGTCGATGTCAGAGCTGGCCCGACATTCGTCCCAGCTCGATATTCGGGACTTTTTCCGAATGTCGATGTCAAAGCTGGATCGACATTCGCTCCAGCGCAATATTCGGGACTTTTTCCGAATGTCGATATCAGAGTTGGCTCGACATTCGGGAATAGTGCTTAATGTCAATGTCAAAGCTGGCTCGACATTCGCCCCTGCTCGATATTCGTTTTTTGCCGAATGTTGATGTCAGAGCTGGCTCGACATTCGCCCCTGGTCGATATTGGAAAAATTTGTCGAATGTTGATGTCAGTGCTGGCTCGACATTCGCTCCAGGACGATATTCGGGACAAGTGCAATAACTTTTGCGTAATGTCGATGTCAGAGCTCGCTTGACATTCGTCCTAGCTCGATTTCGGGACTTTTGCCGAATGTCGATTTAATAGGTTGCTCGACATTCGCCCCTGCTCGATATTCGAGACTTTTGCCGAATGTCGATGTCAGAGCTGGCTCGACATTCGTCCCACCTCGATATTTAGGACTTTTTTCCGAATGTCGATTTCAGAGCTGGATCGATATTCGTTCCAGCTTAATATTCGGGACTTTTTCCGAATGTCGATATCAGAGCTGGTTCGATATTCGGGACTAGTGCTTAATGTCGATGTCAGAGCTGGCTCGACATTCGCCCCTGCTCGATATTCGTTTTTTGCCGAATGTTGATGTCAGAGCTGGCTCGACATTCGCCCCTGGTCGATATTGGAAAAATTTGTCGAATGTTAATGTCAGTGCTGGCTCGACATTCGCTCCAGGACGATATTCGGGACAAGTGCAATAACTTTTGCGTAATGTCGATGTCAGAGCTCGCTTGACATTCGTCCTAGCTCGATTTCGGGACTTTTGCCGAATGTCGATATAATAGGTGGCTCGACATTCGCCCCAGCTCGATATTCGAGACTTTTGCCGAATGTCGATGTAAGAGCTGGCTCGACATTCCTCCCAGCTTGATATTCGAGACTTTTTCCGAATGTCGATGTCAGAGCTGGATCGACATTCGCTCCAGCTCAATATTCGGGACTTTTTCCGAATGTCGATATCAGAGCTGGCTTGACATTCGGGACTAGTGCTTAATGTCGATGTCAAAGCTGGCTCGACATTCGCCCCTGCTCGATATTAATTTTTGGCCGAATGTTGATGTCAGAGCATGTTCGACATTCGCCCCAGGACGATATTGGAAAATGTTGTCGAATGTCGATGTCAGTGCTGGCTCGACATTCGCTCCAGGACGATATTCGGGACAAGTGCAATAACTTTTGCGTAATGTCGATGTCAGAGCTGGCTTGACATTCGTCGTCGCTCGATTTCGGGACTTTTGCCGAATGTCGATATAATAGGTGGCTCGACATTCGCCCCAGCTCGATATTCGAGACTTTTGCCGAATGTCGATGTCAGAGCTGGCCCGACATTCGTCCCAGCTCGATATTCGGGACTTTTTCCGAATGTCGATGTCAAAGCTGGATCGACATTCGCTCCAGCGCAATATTCGGGACTTTTTCCGAATGTCGATATCAGAGTTGGCTCGACATTCGGGAATAGTGCTTAATGTCAATGTCAAAGCTGGCTCGACATTCGCCCCTGCTCGATATTCGTTTTTTGCCGAATGTTGATGTCAGAGCTGGCTCGACATTCGCCCCTGGTCGATATTGGAAAAATTTGTCGAATGTTGATGTCAGTGCTGGCTCGACATTCGCTCCAGGACGATATTCGGGACAAGTGCAATAACTTTTGCGTAATGTCGATGTCAGAGCTCGCTTGACATTCGTCCTAGCTCGATTTCGGGACTTTTGCCGAATGTCGATTTAATAGGTTGCTCGACATTCGCCCCTGCTCGATATTCGAGACTTTTGCCGAATGTCGATGTCAGAGCTGGCTCGACATTCGTCCCACCTCGA
Source organism: Dreissena polymorpha (assembly GCF_020536995.1). Taxonomy (NCBI): domain Eukaryota; kingdom Metazoa; phylum Mollusca; class Bivalvia; order Myida; family Dreissenidae; genus Dreissena; species Dreissena polymorpha. The sequence goes on from NC_068362.1 coordinate 63,613,727, forward strand.
TATTTAGGACTTTTTTCCGAATGTCGATTTCAGAGCTGGATCGATATTCGTTCCAGCTTAATATTCGGGACTTTTTCCGAATGTCGATATCAGAGCTGGTTCGATATTCGGGACTAGTGCTTAATGTCGATGTCAGAGCTGGCTCGACATTCGCCCCTGCTCGATATTCGTTTTTTGCCGAACGTTGATGTCAGAGCTGGCTCGACCTTTGCCCTAGGTCGATATTGGAAAATTTTGTCGAATGTCGATCTCAGTGCTGGCTCGACATTCGTCCCAGCTCAATATTCTGGATTTTTGCCAAATGCTGAATCCAGAGCTGAATCGACAATCGCCCCAGCTCGATAGTCGGGCTTAGTTCCGAATGTCGATGTCAGAGCTGGCTCAACATTCGCTCCATCTCAATATTTCGGACTAGTGCCGAATGTCGATGTCAGAGCTGGCTCGACATTCGCTTTAGCTCGATATTCTGGACATTTTGTCGAATGTCGATGTCAGAGCTGGCTCGACATTCATCCCAGCTCGATATTCGGGACTAGTGCCGAATATCGATGTCAGTGCTGGCTCGACAGCCAAGCTCAATATTCGAATATCGATTGTCGATGTCAGTGCCAACTTAACTTACCTAATGTAGCCACAAAATTAAAAAGAGTAAACAAATGGAAAACTTCCTTGAATATGATGTTTGCTCATATTAATCACATCCCATTGCGCAACGATAACGTTTTCTCAAAATGCATTTCGCCTGACCCTTTATAAGTTTTTTTGTTGAATAAAAAGAATCACGGGTTTGAAATATGAATGAAATATTTTTAAACAGATATTGGTGATGCTGGGAAAAAGGACTGCGTACATGAAATGTTTACATTTCGTATTTTGGAAACACATAACTTCTTCTTGCACATGTATTATTGTGTTGTTTTTTCACAGGATCTGAATACGAATGCCGAAGTATATGTGTTTCTATTGTACAGCAACTACATACAGAACAGAGGAACATTCCGAATATGCCTGATTAAAAAAAATTAATGAACTAATTATTCAAAGCGAAACCAGATTGCTTTTATATTGCCTGCTTACTTTAACAGTATTCCACAGTGCATTCCGCATTTCTGAATCACAAAAAAGAGTAAATTACATGTGGTAAAAAAGTGTCGAGTAATCGGTAAAAGAAGTGCCATTTTCATTGAGATGATCAGTAATAGAAGTTTCCATGATAATTTAGCACCCGACTCTTTAAACATTTGAATTTCCTCAAATACGTTAGTAAGCTCAAATGTAACACGGTGTTTTATGGTAATATTAAATATGGTGGAAACAATGATCTTTTATTTCGAATAATAAGCACGTTCTGATTTATTTCGTAACATTTTTATTTTGTTTAAATATTTACTGATCACCCAATTTATGCTGTTTATAGATGTTATTTCATCGTTTTTTTTTTTATATAATCCATCGTTTTTCCGTTGTTTGCTTCGTAATACGAAGTGCTATACCATTTATCGGCAAAATAATGGTTCATGTATGAAAAGCGCATGAACAGCACATTAATGCAAACAAGCTGAAAACTCTCATATCGCGCGTGACATTTATTGTTCTTTGTTATCGAATTTCATTCTGTAATCAAAGTATCGCCAAAGCATGCGTGAAAGCAGTAGCCGTAAAGACGCTTATTTTGACGCTCTTGGCGTTTGGACGACGTTCTCATGTGTTTTCACGACGATATAACGGCGTAGTTTGCTACTCTACCGTGTGCTGGGTCTCCGATATAACGCAGTACGAACGCCAGGCCGGTGTGATCATATCATTCTCATGTAATGGTTTTTGCTTAGCTGTTCGGTTTACAATTTTTATCAAAAGAAATTTATTTTAGCAAAAAACATATGTATCGCGACATGTGAAAACCTGATTTAAGGACATTTACAACGTCATCAATAAAATTGCGAAATTACGTCATGTGTTTTTGTGGAAATTTCCACATGCTTTACGCGCAAATTTAAAAATGGATTTTCGGTAATATGGACCAAGAGTGATATGTAAGTAGATTTGTCATTTTCAGCTAAATGTGCTTATTATGACACTGTCTTTATTTATAGCCTGTAATTTACATTACTTATTACAACCCTATGATCTGTCTGAGACAGCATTGACATTGTCGAATATATTCAATTTTAATTTCCAAAAAATAAAAACTAGTTTGGGTTTGTATTATGAAAAAAACAAAATGTTACTGTTAAACGCATGAAATATGTTTCAAAGTGATTCGACTTATTTCATCTAAATGATGGTTTAGTTAAGAGGTGTTGCTGCAGTTTTGCTGATTTTTTCCACCAAATAGATTTTGTTCAAAATTTATATTCAAGTACTATATATAAATACTATATGAAAAATGAAATAAAAATATAGGGTCACAGGCCTTGTTTTGATTGTATTCACTATTTTATAGCATGTACTTTTTCATTTAAACTGGAAAATCTCTAATTGCCTCAAACCAATTAATAACCTATGAAAAAGACAACATATAGATATTATATAAGCTGATATAATACATAAAATACCATTTAATAAAACAACACAATGCCAAAAAAATGAGAACACAAGTTAAATGAAATTAGTTTTTTTTTAATTTTTATGTAACCCCAAAAAACATCATTTTTTTACTATTTTTAACACCAAAATGTAATTTAAAAAAACTTCTGTAAAATAGAATTCTGCAAAACTACTCAAATATGTTCATCTACGTGTTGTCATCATAAAACACAAATAACAAAGGCGGTCACCGCACTTTTAACAGATATTTTTTTTAACTATCCCTACCGTCTATGTCAAATTTTATAAAAATACATTAATTAGCCAAAACCCAAGTACCGGTACATAGATGGTAAGAAATATGCATTAACATTAGCCATTGTTTACAATCTTAACTGGGATCACAACAGCTTACCAAAAGACATTTCTAAAAACAATGTTTAATCACAAACATAATACCATACCGTATCAAACTTACATGTACTTGTTCACAGATTTTGGCTTGTTTTGAAGTTTGTGATTAAATGCTTAAAATTGATAAATTTAAACGACATGACTAAAAAGCTCCAGTATAAAACAATAATGAAATTAAAGAAACAAAAAAAGTTAACCCCACCTGGGATCGAACCACTGACAATTGAATTATGAACAAACTCGGCCATTTCTGATGATACTGATAACAAAAATATTGAGTTGTGATAATAGCATCATCGGTGTAACTATAAATATATTCTCGGTAAAATAAACTGCCGCAACATCCCTTAACTTGCTCTTATGTTCAGCCTTTTTATTTTCTCTTTCACCGCTGCAAAGTATATGCCAGAGGCGTAGCGATACTAACATATAAAAACAAACTGTACGGTTTTAAAACACACATTTATTAAATAAAGTGCATGTTGTTATCAAAAATCGTTATTTTTACTTTATAGCAATATTTCATATGTGTATATTTTAACAGAAAACCTCATTGCATATGCAGTTAACAACAACGATTTAACTCGACGTTACGTGTATTAACGATTAGCTACGCTACCGAAACCCGTACTGTTTAGTACGGAATACCGTTAGGGCCATCGTGGTTACTCATTAAAATCCAGAGAGCGAGAATGCGAGAACGCGATAGTACGATGGCGAGAATGCGATAATACGTACACGACAGTGCGACAATACCATGGCGACAATGCGATAGTACGATGGCGAGAATGCGTGAACGCGATAGTACGATGACTACAATGCGACAGTGCGATAATACGATGGCGACAGTGCGATAGTACGATGGCGACAATGTGATAGTAATATCGTACTGTCGCCATCGTATCATCGCCATTGTAATATCGCATTCTCACCAATGTATTGACTCACTGTCGTCAACGTATTGTCGCCTTGTCGCCATCGTACTATCGTGTTCTCGCATTGTCGCCATCGTACTATCGCACTGTCGCCATCGTTTTGTAGCACTGTCGTCATCGTAATATCGCATTGTCGCCATCGAACTATCGCACTGTCGCCATTGTATCGTCGAACTGTCGTCATCGCACTGACACATGTCTTCATCGTACTATCGCGTTCTCGCATTATCGCCATCGTACTATCGCCTTGTCGCCATCGTATAGTCGCACTGTCGTCATCGTATTGTCGCATTCTCGCCATCGTACTATTGCGTTCTCGCCCTCTGGATTTAAATGAGTCACCACAATGGCACTAGCGGTATTCCGTAGTATTGCGCCATCCAGTTCACGACTGCTTAGACATTTGCCTTACTTTCTTTTTGTTATGACAGTGATTATGTTATAGGCAAGAACAAAACGTAAAACAAACTATTTTATATTCAATTTAGGTAGAAGATAATCAGGAATATTTTAAGATGGAATTATAAACTATGTGATGTAGTGTGTGAAAATGGATAACAACACGCGGTCAATTAATAGGAATTGGAAGCTATATTATTCAAATCAACAGCATAAATCAATAAACAATTATAGTTTAATTTCCTTCCGTGTAATCGATCGAGATTGTCGTACGTTATTTATACGATATTAAATGTGTTTTCCATAAATACTTTATTTTGACACATTAAAGTCTCCAACTCTATACGTGTAAACTTATCATATTAAGAATTCTGATAACAATTAATGCACTTCAATGCTCGCCGAAGTTTTAACAAATGTGTTATACGTTATTTGATTTGTTAAGAACTTAAATGTATCTACTCTGAGCATTTTGGTAGAACGCCGGTTTCCACCCCGTTCGCGTCACAGCCTCTTAGTTACTCAGACCATGAAAGAGACGAGTGGTGCTCTGAGAGCACGGAGTCCCTTGTTTCCCGTGCTTGATCAGCTCTGATACAAGTCAGCCAGGAGGATGACAGCAGTGACAGTGAGCCCGAGTAAGTGATACACGATTGTGACAAACTTGCCTCTCTTCACAAGTTCATGCAAGGATGTGGATGCAAAAAGCTCTGTGAGAAAAACTTTTCTCTTGGCCAAATTCAAGAGCATGTTTTTACTATGCAATAACTTAGTAAAGAAGAAAAGGAACATTTCCTAATGGTTATTTTAACTGACGTTCAATCTGAAACAACAAAAAGAGGAAAGAAGAGGCAACGGGACAGGAAGCAATTCCATTTTAAAGGGAAAACCGTTTGTAAAACGACGTTCATGATTTACTACGACATAATTTGATAAAGAAGACTGCTTTGTCAAATTGAATTCATCACATGTCTGAACATAGACCGACGCCTCGAGTGCATGGAAACAATGGTCGACGTCCATAACGTTTTCTTAACCAGGAAGATGCTCAGCACGTCGTGCACTTCCTGCTGAACATGGCTGAATAAATAGGGATATTCTATCCAGCAGCCCCTATAGACAATGACAACGTCACTGTTGTAAATATGGCGGCGTATAAACCGATATTTCGGATACCCGCTCGTTTGCCTCGAATTTATAGGGAATTAATAATACCAATAAATAATCTATGACTACGAAATCTACGAGCGCAACATCATTTAAGTTAATTTGAACCTTTTATCTATATTAAGATCTTACTATATGGTAGGGCATGGGAAAATACTGTAAAATCCTGCGTTGATTGTTGACAACGGGTAGTTGTGTGCAGGATCTATTGTGGATTTGAGTTTTGCTAAACGAGGCATTTTAACATGTTCGAATCGATTGTTGTCATGTTTTGTTCGATTTTCCTTTTGACAATTAGTTTAACATTCGTATTTAATATGGCTTAATCCATCACAAGTTGACAATTTTTCAAACGAACTCAACGAATGTGACATTTGCTGAGTGATCGAATCGATTCATTGTAAACATTAATAAAGGTTTACTTTTTCTGTAGAGAATTCAAGTATTGTATAATATAAGTGTGTGTAAACGTTTGTATTAATATTTTTGTGTCAATTAATACGAATAAATTATATAGTAATTGTTCTAATATTGATTGATATGCCAATATCTTTTCTTACAAATGTGTATATTATTATGGTTGTCACATTATTGTTCATTTGAACATTTACATGTTGAGCAGAAGTTCAGTGTCAAGATCTTTTTCTTTGGAAAGAATATCATGGGTATATTATTTTGTCAAAACTGAGTAGAATCTACTATACTGTAGAGACTGTGGGTTAGAACCAGTCGACAGGTTAGCTCAGTTGAGCTAGTTTAATTGGTCTTTGTCAGCTTGGGTACTGCTTAAAGGTACCCTCCGGGTACTCATAAGTATACTACAATCTATCCCGGATAAAGAAAATATTTTCAAACATACCCGGGTATACTTATTCTAAATTGGTCGATGTCGGCTCTTTTTTTCAAATTAATTATGTTCATATTTATGTCAATATTCCGTAAAAGGGCCACTAAATTATCAAGATCATACTCAAAAAAAGCATTTTGAAGCAGGTTTTGTTCGAAGAGGATTTTGTTTCCTATTCGGGTGTGTGTTTTATGACATCATATTTGGGCGGGAATAAAACTCGGGTAGTCTAATATTTGCCGGGTACATTTTAGTATATTTTTCGAACCCGGGGTACATCGTCGTATACTTAAGAGTACCTGGGGTACTTTAAAGTAGTACCGGGCCAACAACAACCAATCGAGCCTCATGAAGTTGATTAGGAGCTGCAATTATTTACTGGAGGTAAATGCTAAAGTCTCAAACACCGGGCTAACTTTGCGCAATTGTTATTGAAATTATTGTCCAAAACATTATCCACAAACAGAAATTATTACTTTTAATTGTTTCATACATTCATAATACTGTTACCGGTAATTGCTTTTTTTATAAATACTACAGAACTACAGAATAATTACAATTAAAACTTAAATAACACTGAATATTCAAAATGGCTAGTTTTAAAGTAGGTTTGAAAAATTTGAAGTGTTTAAGTAAAATGACTGAAAACATGTATTGAAATATTCCAAATATGTTATTTTATACGAAACCTGCAAAAACACTATGACTTTAAACAAATGAGAGTTGTTTTTGGTAAGTTGAAATGTATCAATTTTTATTTTTTGTGATCAGATTTTAACTGTAATAAATATTTATGTCCTATTAAAGGCACAACTTTGTTGTTGCTGTATGCTTTACATTACAATCATTTTTTCTTAGTTTCTACAGTTTTTACAAATGATTTTTAGAATACTTAAACCATAGGGACAATATAAAATCGATTCATTTTTAGCTCGGCTGTTTTCGGAGAAAACCCGAGGTATTGTCATAGACAGCTCGTCGCGTCGTCCGTCGTCCGCGTCGTGCTAAAACCTTTACATTTTGCTATCCAATCAAAGTGCTTGCACCTACTACTTTGGAACTTCATATGTAGATACTTCTTGATTAGTTCTACACTCCACACCCATTTTGGGGTCACTAGGTCAAAGGTTAAGGTTATTGTGATATCTAAAAATATTTTTGAATTGCTTGCATTTATTCAAAACTGCACCCGCAGCCAAGCGTTGGCACCCGTTATGCGGTTCTCTTGTTTACATGTGGTATCATCAACATTCAATATTTTGTATTTTATTATTATAAATGCAGTTACCATGAGAAGAAAAGTGTCAAAATGTAATCAAGGAATTTTATTGTTAATATTTACGGTCTGACATATAGAATTACAAATTAAATTTAGTAATTAATTTTTTTTAGTTCCCTATAAACCACAAGGACACATACAATGCAGATCATTTGATATGTTCAAAAAAAATTGTTATGTCATTAGAAGCTATTTTACATTTTTTCTGTATAGGTGGTCGCACCTATTGACAGAAAACTAACAACAATCCATTTTATTTTCAACCATCTTCAAACAAATCTCTTTAAACTATATGCTGTGTTTTTGTACATAGGGTAATGTTCGTTAACATTTAAAGTACTTGTAAAACTCACAAAACCCACTTTATTGTATCTAAAGTTGTGAAAAGCAATGCTGTAATTTTTCTCTTTTTTTAACATTCAGTTATTTAAACCTTTTTTGTCAGGAAATATTTTTATTAGGTATAATGTCTTCATTATTATAAGTAAATGTATTTGTATGTTTCAATGCATTAAATATTACAAATAAATAAATAACATACGAAATAGACAATGTTTGTGTTGTGTAGAGCGTTTGCTACCATTGCAATTAAATAATTTAAACAATACCATTTTTTTGTTTCTTCACATAAAATTCAAATGAATTTATTTTTCAAAAACATAAATTATAAGACAATATAAATTCAAAAGAGTTTGTTTAATTTGCGCTCAATAAAGCTTTTTGCGGAAAATTATGGTAGCAGTGTATGTTTTAAAACATCAATTTAAAAAAAGCTATCGAAAATTTGAACTTAAATATTCAGATTTAACATTTTCTCATAATTATGTATCTTTCCAAAAATGCATTGATACATTTCATTAACTGCCAGCTCGCAATGTAGGTTGATAAGAAACTAAAGAACAAACCAAGACACATTTGCATCTTTAATTTCTTCAAAATAAGCACATGAATCTGAAGAAGAAGCAGCATTCATGGAAACACATTTATGAGTAAAAATTGTTTTTTAATATTTGGCACATAAGTATAAATATAAACATGGTAAAACATGACGTTGAGTTGGTATATAATTATCTATAGAATGCCATAACTGAATACAACTTACAGAGACCTGTTTTAATACTTCTAAAACCATACTGTACTGTAGAGTACAGTCAAATTATTAATCTGTTAACGAAATTATAAAAATACTACCTTCTTTACAGGGGACATTGCTGATATTCCTCTCCTGTTTTGGACATTCCATTTATAATTCAGTGACGCGCTAAACATAATAAAAGATGCCCTTCCAGTAAATTCAGTTCATTTTAGGAAACTCCTTGATTATGTTACATTCTGTAAATTCAGATGTTTAAGCTACAATAAACATGCCTCTGTCTCCTCAGTATTATCCATCCATGTTTTCTTGTTTGCTCCATCAATTCCAGTTTGAAATATATCTGACTTACCTTTCATATAAGGTTTGCTTTAATAAAAATCATCTATTCTGTTCGAACAAAGTGCATATCCAGCACAACAATGCATGGCCATGGTCACAATTAATTTTAAAAGAATCAATAAATTGAACTTTCTTTACATTTGACCCTGTTTTCATGCTGCGATTTTGCAAACAAGGGAAATAACTGTGCTCTTTGTAAGGTACTTCTTACAGATAAATGGTTAAACATTAACCGAAACTTTGTTCGAGAAAGCAAATAAAATCATTTTTATGAATATCTTCAAGTGATCTCTGTTAGGTCCGCGCAATCAACAGACTGCTTTTTAGAGAGTATTAAACATAGCAACTAAGTTTTCGGCTACGTTCGGTTTATAGAAACGCACTTACGCCTTAAGAAAAACGTATACGTACGTAAATTTTCGTCCGTAAAGTTACGCATTGCACCAGAAACGGTCCCCAGGTACGTATTAAATTAATTAGATACTTGATATTATTGGTTTTATCAGTGTTTTGTTTTATGATAAACTGCAGCCAGTTCCTTATTTTACATGGCACGCTCGCAGCAACATGGACAGTGGCTTTGCATTAAAAAAGCGGTTAAGGCCGGGTTTCCATGTCTCCGCTTTAGCATTCCGTGTCCGTCTGTCCGTGTCCGCGAAAAAACGAACAGGTTGAAAACTGTTGGAGCTATTTCATGTATCCGCGTTCCGCGTCCGCATTTTTCGTCCGCGTATTGCGTTCGTGAAAAATCGCTCGGTGAGCGATTTTTCACGGACGCGGACTCAGTACACGGACGGCAGTCAACATGAAAGGTCGACTTTCAAGCACAGATAAGTAAAAAAAATAAATTTAGTTAGGGATAACCCTGAAATATACAACCACCGTATGAAAAAATACAAGGACAAAGATATTGCATCAAACATCTGTAAAAGCATAGCCAATGAAATGTCAATTGATGGCGTTTCAGGTAAGTAAGATTAGTAATATGCGAATGTATATCGTCTGCATATTGTACGCTCTATAATCGCTTTTCAAAAGACACAGTATATATTTCAAACACGATATAACGCTATAAGAAGTCGTTATTTATGTTCTTTATGTAATGAAGTACAGTAGAGTTAGCGATTGTGTTCCGCGATTAATCGCTTAACAAACGCTAAAAAATAAGCGTTTTTAACTGATTTAGCTGCTTAATAGTTTTTCAGCGGTTATTAAGCGTTTTAAACAGATTTCATCGGTTTTTAAGCGTTTTCATCCGTTGAATTGCGCAACCACTTTTGTTAAGCGATTTTACGCGATTAATCGCTACGCATTGCGCATTTGTCCATACCGCTGAAACGCGCTGAATGGGCGGAGCCTAACAGAGGTAGGTGTGTCATACAGTATTTATTTATAGATCCTTGCTTATCCGTGTGGTATCCATTTTCAGTTTGAACGTTATAATTATTTTTCACTTGTATTGTGTATCAAACTAAAGTATATGTTATTTAAGAAATATCATCTATTATTGAAAATCCTAACACAAATACTGAAAAAAATATCTGTAGGATACTGTGGGATAAACATAATTCAATATTAGATGAAGGGATTGACGTGAAACACGATCACAATTTCATTCTCCGACTTAATTCTCGTGTTTGATAACGAAGAAATGTGTCGTAATTAATTGTCGATGGAAACAGTATTTTTCAAATTTAATATTTTAAGAATACCTTTACAGTGAGCGTGCAGATTGAGAGAAAAAGCAGAAGTGTCGTGTTTTTTGTTTTGTTGTTTTTTATTCTATGAGAGCCGTAATGTTCGTTTATACAGTATAAAAGTACATTATAATGACATGAGAATGGATTAAAATGTTAGTCAGTGATAATTCTAACCACACAAATCTTGTTTTAAAATGGCAACCTATTTTCGCGCATTGTGGGACGATCGTCGTTTAATTAAAACGCGTTAGTTATAAGTGTTACTATTACTGTTTACTTCTGTGTCTATTTGAATCATTTAAAATAATTGATTATTAATTGATTGGTTATGACGGATGAATAAAGAAGTTGAAAAGTTTACTTTTTTTAAACTAAACATCTTCATGACTGCATTTCTGACTCAGTAAGCTGTCTGTGAGTTGTTTTCGTTTATTAAATTTCTGGCAGGATTGGTTGTACTGTATGTTTTTGTACATAAATTTCACAAAAAAACATATCCCGACACAATTATGCTTCACTGAGGATGTGATTTTAAGACAAGATGATTGTTATTGTTAACAATCGTTATTTTTCGCGCATGTGCAGTCACTGGTTGGCAAAAGCGCTGGTTACTGATATGGACAATATTTGCAATTAGTCATGTAAGTCATGTTTTTATTTTAAAAAATAAGCCAGAACTTCTAAAATGGATATTAAAACACGATTAATGAATTAAGAACTATATCACACAATACCAACATCGGCATTGGAAAAGATTGTATTGTTAATTTTTTTAGTAATAATTAACGTAAATGATCGAATTATATTAAATGTTATCGATCTGATCATTACATAATAGTTCGTGTTTATTGTTTTATTATATTTTTATCAGTTATAAGGTCATTAATAGAAGCAAAGTTAATCTGCATTATTTTAAGAGTAATAAAATAATATACCTGTTATTAGAAATTGACGAGTGATATATTATCTTAATGACGGTATCTACACATGTGCAGACAGATGAAGACATCAATTAGCGCTTTTAATCCACACTTGGAGATCAAAAGATAAGTTAGCGGAATTGAATGTTTACCATTTCCAACGCGGAAATGTGGTCTTGACAAGTGCGAGTGTAAGCTTCATGGTTTAGAATTACCGAAATCCCCCTTAAAGAACATTAATTTATTTCAGAACTTTTAATGACATATAAGCATTATTAAGTGTGAATTATTTCACGTGTATATGAACAACAATATGGAATGGTACCCATTTTGCGTAACTTAACGAAATCCACTTTTATACGTTAGAACATGGGGGTTTCGGTACCCACTCGGCGTCGAGAGAGTGTAAAATCTAGCTGAAATGCCAGGTATACAGCGCTTTCTCGTGTACAAAATATGTGGGGGAAAAAGTGTCGTTAATATTTTAGTACATAACATGTGTACATACCAGTGAAGACGTGTTAATTTACACGTAGTTACATGCTAGATTTCGGTAAACGCGCACGCGTTTGAGAGCGTGTGTAACGTACCAAAATACCCGTTATAGATAGCTAATATTTTTTTAAACTAATAATTTCTGCATTTCCATTATACCTTAATGACACAATCCCCTTTAACCAGTGTTATAGGGAATTAAAAAGTCCATAAAAATCACCCGCAATATCGCGTAATCTGTAGGCAAAGAAGCCACTTTGATATTTTCTAACCGCTTATGCCTCACAGATAATCCGGTCGCCGGCCAATGTGTCCGATCTACAGGCATCGGGAAGACTGGACACGTCGGAGCCGTCCGCCGTCCGATGATTGACAAAGTTTAAAGCCTCAGTCACAAATAGACACCGATCACCGTCCGATCAGCGGCCGACGTTTTTTTCCGCTCATCGTGCTGGCGCCGGCCGATGATCGCACGCACATCGGGTCATTTTGTAGCACCGGGCGGCGTCCGGAATAATTTTTATATCATAGTTTGTTTTACCCGACATCGGGCCCGGGAAGGAATCGAGTTGAGATCGAAAAAAGATCGGACGATCAACGAACGGTTATCGCCCGGCGTGCGCCTGACATCGGATTCATTGTACGTGCATCATCACGAGCATCGTCCGGCGTCCGTCGGGCGTCGTGCGGAGGCCCTCCGGCAATCAAGCGGTTGCCGGCCGATGTATATGCCTCTGGGAAATACCTTTACTTTTGCCGATACACGTTCAATGCATCCGATATCGGGCGATCGCCGGGCGATACCCGTGCGTTGATCGTCCGATCTTGTTTCGATCTCAACTCGATTCGTTCCCGGGCCCGACGTCGGGTAAAATTTTAAGCGAGACTTAAAATTAATCCGGACGCCGCCCGATGCTACAAATTGGGCCGGTTTCCGTACGATCATCGGCCGGTCGCCAGCCCGATTAGCGGAAAAATACGTCGGCCGCTGAACGGACGGTGATCGTTGTCTATCTGTGATTTAGGCATTAGCCACGTGATTAAGTGTCCAGGCGAGATGTCAATTGGATTTACATTCATGAATGATGTCATTTATTGCTAAATTGTTGAGTACATTAAAATTAACGGGACGTGTTACACCGTCATTGTGGTTTGATTTGCATTTAGAAAACACGCTGAAAACAAACGCATAAACGTGTGATTAGATGCAAAGCAGTGTCAGTTAAATCTACGTACACATGTAGTTTGAATATACGCGTACATGTACTGGATATCGAAATCAGGATATATGGAGAACATCATTTTTAAAAAGATATTTCTTGCTATCATTACCGTCGTTTCATTAAAAATAAAGTATAATATTAAAATCTATATAATGATTTAATAACTCGAGTACTTTGAATACACTAATACGAAATGATAAACTTTACTTTATACACTATGTAAGAGTCTTTATGGTATGAGATCAAGTAAAATAAAATCATGTTTCTGCGGCAATTGCGACTTACTTCAATAAAATTATAGCGCACTCGTTAAAAGGCAGACGATAAAACGCCGACCGTATAGATAATGTTGTGTATGTATAGCTAGTAAAATATAATTGGTATTTTCACTTTTTTATAAAATGGCACGTTTGCCAGATTTTAACTTTATCTTCTTTAACGACATATTTATTATGTTTTGCGTTTAAAACATATGGGCGTTATTAAGTTACCAAATGTTCATAAATGAATCAATAGTCTGTTAATTTGCAAATCAATGATTAAATTTGTGTTGTGTAACAAATAATACACGTTTAACAAACACATATGTTGCTAATATTAAAGTGAGCTAATATTTCCTTGGCACACTGAGATTTCTTTGCGTTTTATTAAATTCAATTAAATCATTAAACATTGATCAGTTGCCCTAAACTTGTAAATCTTATATTTATAAAAAATGTAAGCATATTGTATCGATCTTGATAGTTTTGAGGAAAAACATTGACAGCTGTTTACAAGCAGGCGTTTAATAATGCTTCTTTTTTGTAGAAAAGAAGTATTAAATTAAGAAAAACTCTGAAAATATGTGTGTCTCTCTCTCTGTCTTCTCTATAGCTTCTTTAACAGAACAGAACAGAACAGAACAGACTAGTTTATTTTTGACTTAAGCATGTAAAGCTCATTGTCATTAACATACATATAAATAACAGCATGCGTTGAAGTACACACAAAAACACACATCATTTTACAGAATAAATAATCTAAATAAACACGAAATAAACATATTTGTGAACATATTTCGTGAGAATGGTACATGGATGGGTTTAATACACAGTGGTCACACAATGTTATGCATATAGGTTTACAAACATAGGTATAATTACATATTCCTGACCTTATTTTTTTGTAAAAATGTATTTCTATTTAACACTACATGTATATGACATTTTCTCTTATTTTAAAGCATGTTAAACAATACATGGCTAGCTTTCTTAATACAGTTTTGTTTGAGCTATTAAATAGTTTACTAAACTTGAACATATTTGGCCGGATTCTATAATATTTCGGAATTAATGCATTCCTAACATCATTATAATAAGGACATTTAAGAACAAAGTGAAATTCATCTTCGATGTCATTTAGGTTACATAATATACATTTAACGAAATATTCGCGTTTACATCTGGGCCTTGTTTAATAAGCGAACATTCAAAAATAAATCTTTATATAGATTGCTGTGTTGCAAATAAATAATTATATAGATTGCTGTGTTACAAATAATACACGATAAACCAACACAATTATTTGCTAAAGTTCAAAGTTTTACATAAATGAGAGATATTTTGTCTTGCTAATTTCACGGCGCGTCGTTATTTTTTTGCTTTTCACTAAATGTAGTTAAATCATTAATTAAATAGAAGATAGTTGAAGGATTTGGTGGAATATCGATTTTAGTTCACAAGTGATCATAATATATAATTTTTTTATATGATCACGAGTAAATTAATATCGATATTTCACCGAATCCAACAAATGTTATGTTTATTTTATGCTTACAAATGATTATTTTTGTATTTTTCCCCAAAATATATTTCCGGTAAACAATTAAAATTATCAATTATTTTCACTGTTAATTGTACGGTTTTAAACGGTGAATTATCAGTTTTAATTCACTGATATTTTTCGATAAACCACCAGAAAGCATAAAATAACATTGATCAGTTCCCTTACATATGTAGATCGGATTATATTAACAGTATTAGCATATATTTTCGATCTTACCGATAGTTTTGAAAAAAAAAGATATTTAAACGGGTAAAAGTCCGTGCGTAATATTATACGGGTGTAATGATTCGTTGTTTGTGTCTGAGACCTCTATGCTTGTGTGGAAATGAGGTATATATTTAAAAATAGAAAATATATACGTATTTCTTAGTGTTTGTATCGATTTTTTCACGACGCTGTGTGATTTATTTTCCTCAAGAGTATTAATTTATTAAATACTAAATATTACAAATACTGCGATAATTGATGGCAATTAATTAACTAAAGGGTCTTTTTCCAGTACATCTGTTTTTATTGATTAACCCTGATAATAGTCGCTGCACTTTGACCACAGAAGGGTGTCAATAAACAGAGATATAATGGTGTGCGGTAAAAATGCTAGAGGTAAAAATGCCATAGGTAAAAATGCCAGAGGTAAAAATGCCAGCGGTAAAAATGCCAGAGGTAAAGTGGTAAAAATGCCAGTAGGTAAAAATGCCATAGGTAAAAATGCCAGACGTTGTATAGTAAAACAGATTTTTGAGCAATATTTTTTAAGGATATTGAGTATTGTACGGAAACATTTTTTTTAATTGAACATGTTGTTAATGGTTGGGAATTTGAGTTTCTTTGATCAATCGGTCATTAAAGAAAACTTGTTAAATTCATTGTAAAAGGATATTGAGTATTGTACGGAAACATTTTTTAATTAAACATGTTGTTTGAGAATAATGTTTCAGTAATACATGTATTACTAAAGATTCACATGTTTTTTTTAAGAAATGAAAGATTCAAATTCTTATTTATATTGTTTCTGTGTCTTAAATGTGTCTTATTTATATGTGACTACGTGCTTATTTTTTGAATAAATAAAATATTTATATGTGTCATATTTGTATTTATCCATGTCTTAAATGTGTCTTATTTAAGACTACATGCTATACCGCCAGTGCGATGCAATAGATCTTATTTCTTAATCTCCACTTTCACACTTAGCGCTGTCTTTAATTAGGCTACCTCTATTTCAATGACAGATTACTGAAAACTAAATAAAAAGTACAACGGTGATGTTGATTCATGTTGATGTTGATTCTAGCTAGATCATATTTAAGTAAATAATATTAGTTCGGAATTATACAATTGCGTATGCTATGGTTAGAATATATAGACATTTATTAACTGTACTGATATCCACATCAAATAATGATTTTACCTGTATTATTTGCCATTGAACGCGTATTTAAAATAATAATGGTAAATAAAACGGACGCTTGCAATTATTGTCATTAAATATTTCAAACGGTATAAATATAAGACAATGGTAGAGCGTTTACTATTTATTGAAGTTTTTTTAAGGTACACAACAATTTAGCAATACATGAAATCAGTTATTTTGGCAGTAAATCCAATTTTTCCAGTACAGTAGCCAGGTGCCTGTGTATTGAGCGAATAAGATAGTGATCAACACAGCAGGTTGCTAATACACAGTGTAGACTTCCCCTGACCTTGATTCGAGCACAATAAATCCCAATATTATAAAGTTAACAGAACAGAACAGCGAGTTTATTTGCGACATAAGCATATACAGCTAAACACCAAACAACCATAATAATAAATACACAATACACATGCATCAAAATAACACCAAAAATATCTTTATGCATTTTGTACAAATATATGACTTGTGAGAATGTATGATGTAAGAGAAAGCTCTTTCTGTTTTAACAAAGTTAAGTGAATTTTTAAAATCCGCAATTGATAAAGAAAAAAATACAGTTAGATGTTATGTACAAAATTTTAGTTGTGGGGGGAAAATTTACTCTCTAAAAAATATTTATATTATCGGCTCTAAGTTAAAATGCTGTAATTAGCTAGACGTATCGATACATGCCTCATTTAATAATACATGTAAACATAATCACCATCAAAACCCTGCTTGTTTGTCACATTGCTTTAATAATTTATTATCCTCAAAAATCTAAAGATTCCATTACATCAATAAAAATCCAATAGCTTTTACAATGAATTTAACAAGCTTCCTTTAATGACCGATTCATCAAAGAAACAAAAAATCCCAACCAATAAACAGAATGAATAAAGCACAAAACAACAAAATTACAGTCTTAATGTATTAGTAAGACACTTGAACAAGTTCAAATAAAAAAATAATTCCTTACAATACTCATTATCCTTAAAAAAATATTGCTCAAAAATCTGTTTTACTATATAACGTCTGGCATTTTTACCTATGGCATTTTTACCTATGGCATTTTTACCTCTGGCATTTTTACCTATGGCATTTTTACCTCTGGCATTTTTACCTACATTCCTAAATGCCATCCTACCGGGGCATAAAAAAGAGGTTCCTTTCATTTTTGAAATATTTACACCTTTATCTCACTTTCTGCCAAATTTCGTGCTTTTCCCACAAATGGCATGATTATAACACCATATGGCTGGACTTAATATACTGTTTGCTATATTATTCAGTATAATGCTAGAAGGGTTCGATAAAACTGAAAATAGGTAGATTAATTTTGGCAAAACAAACGTTTTAATGACATGTTTGCCCATTAAGTGCAGTTTTCTGTGTTGCCATTGCTTTAAAAATGGATTAAACGCATTCAGCTTTGGGATTAAATAATTTTTCTACATTCAAATCACTTTGGTTACAAAAAGTGATTCCTAAAGTTTTTGCTTCGTGAGATGTCAAAATAAAAGGTCATTCATTGCAGAATTTGGTGTTGGTTTTGTTCAAGGATCCAGTTCGTAATATCGTTGATTTCGCGGTATTAGTTTAAACATATTTATTTCAAACAAGTTGACATTATTTATACATAGAATATCATTCAACAATACTCATACTTTTATGTTCGAAAAGGATTAGAACGAAAGACACAGTCTTATATGGTTTTTCTTCCTTGCTATATGAAAAGTTACATGTTTACGGACATAATTGGCTATGTAAGACAAAGTGGAAAATATAGTCGGTTTGGAATGGTAAACCAGATTTTACTTGTCCTAGATTTTTTAAAACTGGGTTTATATCATTCGATGACATGTAAGGTCAAATAATTTTATTAAGCTCAAATTTTCCTTTCAATATTTTGGCCGCCAACAAAATTGGTAGCACAATTGTAAAACGCTCGTTACTTGGATATTTGTTGGAATAAAATGACAAAAATGGTGTCAAAATGCTCCTTATAGACTGTTGAACATTTTCATGTCAAATTTCAATGTCATTAATTTGGCGGCCATCTTGAATTTCAAAATGGCCGCCACAAAAATTGGTTAAATAACAGAAAAACACTCATAACTTGGAGATTTGTGGGTATAAAAGGACCAAAAAGGTGTCAAAATGCTCACGAGACTCTTAGAAACTGTTCTGTGTCAAATTTGAATGTCGGTGATTTGGCAACCATCTTTGATTTCAAAATGGCCGCCTCGAAATTTGGTTACAAAACAGAAAAACTCACAACTTGGACATTTGTTGGCATAAAATGGCCAAAAAGGTGTTCGATTGTTAATACAACACTGTAGAATAATTATATTTATTTGTTATGATTTAATTATTGATTTTCTTATGAAATAAATTAGATATTAATATAATTGTTCAGTCTATTAGTAATGTCTATATCTTAATCATAACTCCCTACCTTGTCAACATAACTGAAACTCTTAACAAGTATGGTATTGATAACGAGTCATGAGCTCTTAATGTGCACACTAGTTTTCATCTATAGATCAAAGTAGTACAAACATTGAACCAATGAAAATTCACATTAGGTAAAAAAAGTCTTCCTCTTCCTCCGATATTGCATGTGTGTTTAAGCAGTCCTCATTACCAGTACATTTACACAGCTCAGTACATGTATGATTGTTTTGTCGACATATTCACCTTCTTGCACATTTGCTGATACCACAGCTTCATTTTACTAGCTGTGCTAGAGTGTCAGTTTCAGCAATAGAATCAAAATACAAAATAGGCCGCACTTTTTTATTAGACATTCCCCACACTTCAATGGGTCTAAGTGGGCTCGCAATATGTGTTGATACCAAAT
This sequence comes from Dreissena polymorpha, assembly GCF_020536995.1. Lineage (NCBI taxonomy): Eukaryota > Metazoa > Mollusca > Bivalvia > Myida > Dreissenidae > Dreissena > Dreissena polymorpha. Next base: position 63,633,150 of record NC_068362.1, read on the forward strand.
TCCATATGTTGGTTGAATTCTATCAATACCTGTAACAGATGATAATCCCAGAAATGTTTTCCAACGTATTTGACCAGGACTCAAGTTTGAACTGCTAAAAGAGCACAAGTACCTTTTACATTCATTCACTACATCAGGTGATGGTAAATCACCCTATCTGAGTCGAGCTATTACATCGAGAGCTTCATCAGAACAAGCCAAAAGACATTTTAGTGCAGTTTTCTTGCCAACTCCGTGGATATGGCCTGTTGTGTCTGAACCGGTGAGTGTATGCATAGCTAGTAAATCTTTCGCTTTCTTTTAACCTATTGCGTTGTTAATGTTGGTTATATAAATTAAACACCTCGAGTCATTATGACCAGTCAACATCCTAGGCTTTGTCCCTAATATATAATGTCTTCTCAGTAAAAGAACCAACCACTCTGTGTCTTGGCTGAAGAAATCAACAGAAAATCCAGTTTGTACAATGTCTGCAGCATGAATGATCATGAGTGTGTCTGCCACTTCCTGTGTACTTACTGGTGTGGTTTGATTAACTTGATTATTGTTTGACCGATCACATTCCTTTGTTACTGTCACTATTCTTTCATTGGAATTGTTAAACAGTTTTTTCAGCCAAGTACAGTATTAATCTATATTTGTTTTTCAACTGGACAATATGCTGTCAAAAGCTGTTTCGTCGTCAACAATTATCATAATTATGTCAGTAGTTTCATTGGCGTCATACCTTAATGTGTCTTTTAAACTATTAGGTTTTGCATAATTATCAAAAATTACGCATGTGCAAAAGTACTTTTTAGCAAGATTGTCAATGGTAGAAATGGTAGAAATGAATATTTCATACATTACTTCGCAAGTGTTAACGCTTTTATTACAACAATTACCAGCTTACTGTACCACTGCGATTCCATCAACAATAAGCTGTCTATTATCACCTCTTTCAGTTGTTATTGATTGGACATCCATCAAGTCTGTATCATATTCTTCTAGCGCTTTTCTTAATTCATGTTTTATATGACATGTCTTCAAAGACCCATCACCTTACATAAGTGTCTTATTAACTGAGAGTAGTTCGCAGTTTGAAACTGTATCTTTTATGTCAAGCTGTATATCAAACTTGGAAATCAGCATTTGTGACAGTAATGAAGTTGTTTTGTTAAGTTGTTGTTGTGACATGCCCTTATCTTTCTTCCTGTTGTTTAATTCATTCCAACTGTAAACCTTTACTTGGGTCATCTTGTCCCACATGTTTGTTTCACCATTGATTCGATTCTTGACAAACTCATTGTGTCCTCTGTTCTCAACATCAATTATATTTTATTTTGCTTCATTGCTTAGACATTTATTTGATAAAATACTGAATAGATCATCACGCTTGTCTTTGAACGGATTATAGTCATTAAGTTCTTTTTTCAACTTTTCTAAATTAATTATCTTGCCTTGTTTCATCCGACATGTTTAACTGGTGATGCTTTTTGGAGGATGTAGCTGTATTGTCAATCATGGTGTCTGTGTCTTCTGAAATCTTTGCCAACTCTGGTGCAGCCAGACATTATTTGAGCAGTGTGATAGGCTTGGTTGTGATTCCTGATATACCTCCACCACCCTTAATTTTCCTATTCTGGTGTTCGTGTGCCTATAGAGATAAATGGAATTGTATTCTGGGAGCGGTATGCAAAGTCTCCCCTCAGTAGGCTGATCTATATCTCTGGCTCTGTTTACTTCGATTCGTACGACCTAGCAACAAATTATAGTAGGTTGTGTGAATAATCTAAACGGTTAAAAGCGAAGAAGTACATGCTTAGCCTTTCTAAAAATGCTAAATACAGAAACAGTTGTTTATCATGAATGGACCTTTGAAATGCTAATAATGTCATAACTTGGCGAATGTAACCTCTGCAGTAAGCACACATAGGCTGCTGATCATTTTCTTTATCAAAATCTGCCAACTGGTTTTTAATTTAAATGATTCAATTGCTGTATTCAGATCTTGGTATGCTTTCTTTATTTCTTCATGTGAACCAGACTGCAAACCACACTTTAGATTGCTGCAGTCTGCAATTAATGCATCATATACTATTTTGCAGCTTTCAAAGAAAGCTGACAGCCATACGTCTGTAAATACTTGAAGTGTTGTCTCATGGGCTTCCATAGCCCTGTTATTGTGGCTTCCGTTGATGATTTGATTACAAACCACATCACTATAGAGCCCACTCTTCATCCAGAGGCCATCGATGCCACTGTTTTTATAGTCCTCCCAAGACAACACACAGCACACAAACTTGTGTGGAATGGTCCAGGAGCCAACCACCATTTTTCACCATAGGGTTTGGGATCAATGTATTATAGTTGAAATGCTCTTTTATACAGATCCATATTAAAGGTTAGTGTTTCTTTGCCTGAATCAGGGCATGCTATCTTATAAAGGTCATACACGTTCTCTAGAACAGTCACTAAGTTTTTCCAACCACTTGCACTAGATTTAATGATGGGTAATGCATGTCCCTTGTCATTGATACTTTTGATCAAGTCTCGATATGTTATCAAAGAGTTGTATGCCCTCGATACAGGGATTGTAGTTCTGTTCTGGTTGTATCAACATGTTTATCTCCATTGTCAATCTGGCAAACAAGGCATAATGAGTAATAAGTTCTGGCATGTTTATCCGGTGGTGGAGAATCCATTATTATTCTCTGAAATATACATATAATAGTTTTAATCTTAAATATATTGACACATTTCATTATTGTTTAATCAATAAAGTACTATATAAAATTGTACGGTTGAGTTTGATGATTAATATAGCGTGAAAAGATAAAATATCCGAGTACAGGTACTCATACGACCACTTCTACACTTAATTTGTTTGGCCATGATGCATTTACAAAGAAAACAATATCATAAAATTTTAAATACATGTGTAACCGGACCGGGGCAATCTGTGCTCTTGTTATTGATAGCACAACACAACTCGCTTGCTTCGTTTACACTTATTTTCATTCATTATAAGTTCTCATACTTTCTCAATAAATTTCATCCATCTGTCTCTCTAAGTTGTAACTTTTTCTTACTGACTTCTCTTCCTTCGTTTTCTCACTCCTTTTTGAAAATCCTAATACCAAGTCACACCCACACATCTCACTGACCAATCATCTCTATCCCTCATCCACCGATCATACAGATCTCTAATACCAAGTCACACCCACACATATCACTGGCCACTCATATCTATCTCTCATCCTACGTACAGTATCTTATTTCCTTTCTTCTATAAGACATTAATTAATTAGCACCTAGTATAAGACTCTTTAGATCTTTGTTCGCAGTCATCATTTAGAGCTAGAGCTGATAGGCATACAGTCAGCATACAGTCTGCATATTGAGTGTGAATTCAACATGAGAAGACTCACAAGACTGTAACTAACACACTGTAATCAATATCAAGTTAAACATGTGGTTCCAAGTAACCTTCTACTGCAATTAAGTAGACAAAGAAATCATAGTCAAACATATTCACAAAAATTAATTCAATCTCTTTAAACTATACCTATGATATTGTATGAATTTATAATGCACTCAATCAAAATCAAATAATAATACAATAATATTTGTAACTCTGTGATTAATGTCTTGCAAATTGTTATTAAAGGAGAATAACATAAAATTAATCCCATAAATTACCCTGGAATGATGTAAATGAGAACAACAAAATGCTGTCTGCTAATTATTTCTGGCAACTGTAATTGCGGAATATAGCAAAAGGAAACAACTATGTATTTTTTACTGTGTGATAGTAAAAAGGGAAGACAGATATATATTTAACAAATTTACTACCACTGGATATAAATCTAATTAATTTGAGAGCATGTTTAAGAAATAAATATAACTAAATTAAGAGGAACTGAAGTAAAGACTTACCTTTCTTTGAAAGTTATTTTAGCCTTTGACTCATCTTGTCCCAATTGTACTCATACAGATATACAGATATACTTATAAAAGATGTTATAGCAATTGTTTTGATGAAAGAATAATTCATTTTGACATCTACTTATATTAACATTTTTAAAAGGGATACATATTCAAAATCATACACGGGATAATACAACAATGAGGAATTTATCATGATTTACTACGTCTTAAGCCATTATCCACATGTCGTTCCCAACTTCCAAGATTACAGTCTGCTTTATATAATATCTTCTATAATGAGATGTAACTTGTGCCCAGTACACATCTATTTAGATATGTTAATTTAGTTTCTTTGGTTCCAATAGTATCTGACCCTCCAAATTTTCAGAAATAAGATTGAACAAATATCTTCGATGTTTTTTTTTTTCTTAAAATTGTTATGCTTTTTCAATCATTTTTATATTCAGTAATATACAAATGAGTACATTCAAATGGGTCATTTATAGAAAAAATGCACGATGTCTAACGAACATTTTAACATCTTTATGAACCCACTGTTGTAGGCAAGAGATATTGCATATAGTTTGGGACATTGGCTGAATTCATTCTATACATTAATATTAATTTGTGTTTGCATCTGCGTTTGCTGATGGTGTCCCGACCTAGCTAATTTAAAAGATTTTCAATTGAGACTAAACGTATGCATCCAGATGATATTCGCGCGGCCTCAGTATGGATTTTTTCAAGTTCATCTTTTTCATATTATGTACAATTATCAAAAACACTGTCAGAATATTCAAGAATTGGTCTGATAAAAGAAAAGTATATTTTCTCGAGATTTTTTTCTATCGAGGATTGTTTTTAAATGACGCAATTTATGGAGTCGTTTCCATGATTTTTCTTTAACATACGAAATATGTGCATGCCAAGAACAGTCATTTAAAATAAATACACCTTAATGTTTATGGACGTCAACGATCGGTATAATAATATAAGGCATTGTTAATGGCGAATGAGATGGTTTGTTTATTTTTCTAGATATAAGCATTGATTCGGATTTAGAGGGGTTAAAACTTACTAACCCTTTAACTGCCCACATAGAGATTTTATCAATATCGGATTGTTAAACGGCTGCAGTTTCGTTTGGTGAGTTTACGACCATAAAAAGACTGGTATCATCCGCGAACAAGTAGATTTGTGCTTGTATATCAGTTATAATATCATTTATATACACTAGAAACATGAGAGGGCCTAGAATAGAACCTTGAGGGACGACGGTACTAATTTAAGTAAGATTGGAGTGCGCTCCTGGTAAAATTACTTTTTGTTTGCGATCGGAAAGATAATTTGACAAAAAGATAATAAATTTCCTCGTATGCCTGCTTGTTAAAGTTTGAACAATACACCTTTGTACCAGACTCTGTCAAAAGCTTTACTTATGTCAAAAAATACAACTCTGACAACAAGGCCATTGTCTAGCGCTCTACAAAAAGTATTATTATAGATCTATGTTAGTCGGTTAACAGTCGAATCCCTAGGCAGGAAACCAGATTGAGTTGGCGCAAAGAATGGATTAGCATTTAAGAAATTCAAAATGTGTTTGCGTATTATTCTCTCAAAGACTTTTCAGAAGTATTAAGGAGTGAAATAGGTCGATAATTTGACGTTAATGCTGGATCGCCTTTTTTGAAAACCGGGCACACATTTGCAATTTTCCAACAAGCAGGCATTTTGCAGGAACGTAGACAAGAATTAAACAAATCACACAATGGGTTACTTAATTGATATATTGCCTCTTTGAGAATGCGATTATATATTCCATCAGGACCGGACGCTTTTCCAATCATAAGACATTTTATTGAGTCGATGACTTCCTTCTGTGCGATGTGAATAGACTGAAGAATATTATCTTTAACAATGTGTATAGATGTCAGATTGTGATTTCGTTCACCAATGACGTACTGGCTTGCAAAATACTTGTTTAACATATCAGCTTTAGATGTGTCATCCGCTACAAAGGTACTTGTTTGATCATCGTAAAGAGGAGGAATTGAATTGTTAGTACTAGATGGGATCAATTTTCGGAGCGTCTTCCACCAGCCTTTAGCGCAAAGTTCAGAGGAATTTATTTTTCTCCGCATATTGCTAAAATATTCATTTTTTGAATAACGTAAAAGTAAAACAACATCATTTCTGGCGCGACAGAAATTTGACCACTGATTATCAGTATTCGATTGTTATGCTTTTTGATAAAGACGTTTTCGTTGCCGATTTGTTTTCTTTATAATATCGTTTATCCATGGAAGATCACGAGAGCGTATACAAACATTTTTGTTAGGAATACAATTGCCTGCAATTTGTAATATTGTTTTGGTAATATTTTCGGCGTAGATATCAATATTTTCGGATTTTAATGTGTCCCAATTATTAATTGTCTTAATTTTGTATAATCCCCAATGTCGTAGCGCCAGATATGTCGAAAAAAAGTTATGCCTTTTGGTTTTGTAAATTTAAATGTGACAAAAACTGGGCAGTGGTACCGAACCATTTGCTCTAAGAAGGGTTCTCCTACTCCAGAGAGTAATACGGTATTTTTATTACTTACAAAAATTAAGTCAATTACGGAAGATGATTGCTCAGTATAATGCGTTGGTTCATAGATAAGTTGAGTTAGATCATATTCGAAACATAATTCGTTTATTATTCCCCCACAAACGAAGTTTAGGGGGTATATATGAGAACTTTTCTGTCGGTCGGTCGGTCGGTCCGTATTAAGTGTCCGCTCTCTAATTCAAGTAGTTTTCATCCGATCTTCACCAAACTTGATCAGAAATTGTATCTACATGATGTCTAGGCCAAGTTCGAACATGGGCCTTGCCGGGTCAAAAACTAGGTCACGGGGTCACTTAGTGCGTTTTAAACATTCAGCATGTTGTCCGCTTTTAATTCAAGTAGTTTTCATCCGATCTTCACAAAACTTGGTCAGAAGTTGTATCTATATGATCTTAAGGCCAAGTTTGAACATGGGTCTTGCCGGGTCAAAAACTAGTTCACGGGGTCACTTAGTGCGTTTTTTAACATTCAGCATGGTGTCCTCTCTTTCATTCAAGTAGTTTTCATCCGATCTTCACCAAACTTGGTCAGAAGTTTGATCTAGATGATCTGAAGGCCAAGATCGAACATGGGCCATGCCAAATTAAAAACTAGGTCACAGGGTCACTAAGTACGTTTTACACATTGAGCATGGTGTCCGCTCTCTATTTCAAGTAGTTTAAATCCGATCTTCACCACACTTGGTCAGAAGTTGTAACTATATGATGTGTAGGTCAAGTTCGAACATGGGCCTTGCTGGGTCAAAAACTAGGTCACGGGGTCACTTAAGGTGTTTTAAACCTCACCATGTTGTCCACTCTCTAATTCAAGTAGTTTTTATCCAATCCTAACCAAAATTGGTCAGAAGTTGTATCTTGATAATGTCGAGGGCAAGTTTGAATATGGGTCATACAGGGTCAAAAACAAGGTCACGGGGTCACTCAGTGTGTTTCAAACATTCAGTATGTTACCTGCTCTCTAATTCAAGTAGTTTTCATTCGATCTTTACCACACTTGGTCAGAAGTTGTATCTAGATGATGTGTAGGTCAAGTTGGAACATGAGCCATGCCGGGTCAAAAGCTAGGTCACGGAGTCACTTAGTGCGCTTTAAACATTTAGCATGGTATCCGCTGTTTTTTTGTGAAGACAACATGCAATATATTATGTGTCAATGCGGCATGTGGGTGTATTCTTCACATCTGTGACAAAGCTCTAGTTTTGTTAAATCTCAATATATAGTCTCCATTCAGCTCTTTAAGTTGAACCTTAGGAAATTCAATATTGAACACACTTTAATTTGCAGTTTTAAGGCATTTTTTTAAGTGGTCACTGAGTCGTTTTAAACATCACAATGTTGTCCGCTCTCTAATTCAAGTAGTTTTTATCCAATCTTCACCAAACTTGGTCAAAAGTTGTATCTAGATGTTGTCTAGGTCAAGTTTGAATATGGGTCATGCCAGGTCAAAAACTAGGTCACGGGGTATCTTAGTGCGTTTTAAACCTCACCGTGTTGTCCGCTCTCTAATTCAAGTAGTTTTTATCTAATCCTCAGCAAACTTGGTCACAAGTTTTATCTAAATGATCTCTAGGACAAGTTTGAACATGGGCCATTCCGGGCCTTAAACTAGGTCACGGGGTCACTTAGTGCTTTTTTTAACATTCAACATGGTGTCCGCTCTCTAATTCAAGTAGTTTACATCCGATCTTCACCAAACTTGGTCAGAAGTTTTATGGAGATGATCTTAAGGCCAAGTTAGAACATAGGCCTTTCTGGGGCAAACACTAGGTCAAGGGGTCACTTAGTGCGTTTTAAAAATTGAGAATGGTGTCCGCTGTTTTTTGTGAAGACGACATGCATAATAGTATGTGTCAATGCGGCATGTGGGGTATTCGTAACGTCTGTGACAAAGCTCTAGTTTTACGGGCTGTTGGTTCTGATAGAGCATTCATATTAAAATCTCCTGTAATTATATCGTTTATACGTGTCTCTCTGGCTAAACCTATAGACTTTTCGATGGCATTCGTGTATAGTCTGTCCGCACTGAGTGGTATTAAGGTTGAGGCCTGATATATTTTTAATTCACTAATGTTTTAAATGATTGCTCGCATCCATTGATGAAAAACGTTGCGTAATCGGCGAAGAAGGTTTGTTTTATTTTTTTTTCCAATACATGTATGCATTTAATTTTGCTTTTTTGCTCAATATAGTTTGACAATTGTTGCAAGCATATAATAAATAATGTAGATGATAATGGGCATCCTTGTCTGACTTTTATTTTTATTTCAAAACTATCTGAAAGATGTCCATTGTTTATGATTAGTCTTTTTATGTTGGTGTAAATACATTTACCCACTGGATGAGGTTTGACCCAAATTTTAATTTCTTCAGACATTTTATCATAAATATATGGTTTAAGGTGACAAACGCGTAACAGTCCAGATGTTTGTGTTGCATAAAATTTAAGTGTTCTATTACATCAAATATCAAACGGACATATTCTCCAATGTTTTGTTCATAAATCCGGTTTGGTCAAGGATATAATTTCCAGTAAGCGTTTTTTATTCGGTTCGCGATGGCGTTTGTAGCAATTGTATAGTCTATATTTAATAAACTTATAGGTCTCCAGTTTGTGAGATAATCTAAATATTTTCCTTGTTTAGGTAGAAGTGTAATAATGCTTTGGTTTTTGCAACTCACCTTTACCAAACGAATAACTAATTGAATGTATTTAATAGGGCTTTGGTGTATTCCAAAAAATATTATATAAAACTCGACTGTTAGGCCATCTGTACCTCGACTTTTGTTGTTACTCATTTCTAACAGGGCAATTTGAATTTTAATATCGGCAGAAAGTAAACGACTCACTATAATTTAAGTGCTTTGGACACTTTCTATATTTCTTTAAGGATGAGGACTTTTGTTGTCACTCATTTCTAACAGGGCAATTCCGCATTCGTATTCGTTAAATTTTCCTTCACACGATTGTTTGCTTTCGTTGGTTAATATTTAGTTTCGGTGCTGAAATAAATGTTGTCATCATCTATTTTTCTGATAAATCATGTTTATAAAGTTTTTTATAATATCTTAATACTTTGGCTTCCAAGCTTTCATCTTTCGTTTTAAGTGTTTAACCATTTTCGAGAAGTGCATTAAATGCCTTTCTTACGGCATTTTTTCTTCTCTAGGTTTGCAAAATAAACTGTGTTATTTTCATTGTTTTTTAATTAGAAAGCTTAAGCTCTTAAAATTGAATCATTTATTTTTGTTTCTTAAATTTGTTCTAGTTTCAGTTGTGTTTGATATATAATAATAATAATAATAATAATAATAATAATAATAATAATAATAATAATAATAATTATTATTATTATTATTATTATTATTATTGTTATTATTATTACTATTATTATTAGTGTCATTATTATTTGTATTATTATTATTATTATTATTCTTTTTATTATTGCAGACCATTTGTTTTTCGATCGGGCGATCTCATCTTCAAATTTGTTTTCTTCTATACGGTTTTGTTTCTTTTTGTAAGATGTGTATTTAATGGTTTCATTTCGTACGGTACCTTTTATAATTTCCCAAACTGTATTCGGATTTGAGTCTGGGTTAGCATTTCCCACATCGATTATACTTATCTTAATATTTTCTTGATATTCAAAATCAAATAAAATAGAGCTGTTTAATTTGACATAACATGGGCCTTTTTCTAAAAGAGATTCGTTAATTGATAAATATACTAGAGAATGGTCGGTTTTATATCCAGGTTTTATGATACATATATTGAATAAGATACATAAGTTATCAGATATCAAGAAATAATCTAGTCTACACTGTTTTGGTGGTATAGTATTTGACTGCCAGGTATATTGTAATTGATCTGGGTGTTTTGTTCTCCAAATATATGTTAGTTCACATGTCGATATAGCATTTCAAACGATATTTCTGCATTTCGAATGTGTTTAATTACTTCCATTTTTCTTATCTATATATGTGTTTAAGATAGTATTTAAGTCTCCTCATACGATGTATTATTTTGCATTGTGCTTTAGCAGATAATTTTGTAGTGTATTAAAAGGTATTATGTCGTCAGAATTTAGTCCGTAAACGTTAATGAATGTGATCATTTTATTTTGAATTTTAATATCGACAGAAAGTAAACGACCCACTATAATTTATGTGCTTTGGATAATTTCTATATTTCTTTTAGGATGAATACAAATCCCAACCCCCCTGTTTGTTTTATTTCCACTAGAAACGCATTTCTGAGGTCAATCCTGTTTCAATTTTCAAAATTATCTTTTGATAAATGGGTCTCTTGTAGCATGTATATTGAGTGATTTAACCCTTTTAGCCATTCAAAAATGTGAAATATTTTGTGTTTATTTCTTAAACCGCGAACAATAACTGTTGATATTAAGGATTCCATAGATGATTGTTTAAATAGTGTTCATAGTATTTATGTCAAAACAATTGTTGTGTGAACGCATATTGCGTTTTTTATTGAGATAGAAAGAAATCATTTTGTATTGTGGTCTTAAAAACGTAGATCGTCTTATTTTGCAAATACCGTATTAACTGGAGCACCAATTACTGTTTAAAAATACACATAAACCTTTTGCAAATTATTTAAATTATTTAAGGTAATTTAATATCAATGTGAGATCGATGTAGAAATGGATTGTATTGAAAAACACAAAGATAACATAGAAAAGGAACGTTAACATACAAATCAAACACGATAAATGTGAAAAAAAGAACAACAATAGAAAACGACTATGCATACACGTTTTAAGTATCCCTTTGTCCTTGGCATAAAGCGAAAACACAAGTGGACAAAGAGATGATAATGTGTGTTGCTCTAATGAATGCTTATCTTTACCTATTTTCACACCATTTTCTTGGTAGGGATTTTTGTAGCAGTTTTTGCGATATGTTATTCCAAGAAAAAATGTAAAGGTAGTTAACGTTTTCATGATGGTATCTTATTTAGGCATGAAGCTGTTATATTTGATAAGGCTTATTTTACGTTATGCAATGTTTTGAAATACAAATGTTGTTGCACTAATAACAATGTAAAAGAAAGGTACTTAATTTGAATTTTCGTATGAGTAAACAATTTATATATATTTAAATCCGTATTTCATATCAAAATTTAATTAATAATAAATATTTTATTTTGCTTTAATTCCTTATTAAAGTACTTCGACTATTTACTGTTACAGACATACTATAAACATACAACGTTATGTGTTTTAACATTTTGTTCTTGATAAACTTTATCATCTATTGTAGTGCATCTAATGACAATGGTAATTTGTGCGCAATTTTATAGAACGCTTGATTGATTTAAACATACAATAAGTTGCTACCATTAAATGTTACAGTATAGCTACGCCGCATGTAAAGTCATCATTTTATATAGAGAGATAAAACTGCTGTACCAGATGTGTAATACAAATTTAGACATGTATCTGTTACATTTTATAGTTTAGGTAGTTAATTTGAATTTTTCGTATAAGTAAACAATTTATTTATATTTGAATCTTAATTACATTTAAAATTAAATTTATAAAAAGTTATTACACACTTTTAGTTTCTTATTGAAGCATTTGAATATGGACTTTTACGGAAATATTATAAACATACAACAGCATGCATTTATATCCGTTAAAAAACAACAACATCAACAATATATATGTATCCTCTTGCAAAGCTCAAAAACGTAAATTCATTTACAATAATACGTGGATGTCGCAAACACGTTGTAAAAGTGCAACAACATCGAACAACAAATATGAATATGCTTAAAAGTTTAAACAATACAAAAACACAAAAATTAATATAACTGTCGTGCTGTGAAAATGTGTTACCTTATAAAAGTGCCACATCGTACTATTATATCCTCGCTGTTCTATTTTAAACTAATTAAGTCGTTACAGTAAGCACTGTTTTCTAAAGAGTTTTTTTACGATAGTTTTCAAGTAACTTCAAACTCTCAGTTCGTATAATTCGTATTCGTATAACATACATGCATGATCAATTAAAAACATGTCCTCTACGGCGAGCTTCAAGTTGGTTCAGACAACAAACTTACAACCATATTATCAGAACAGAACAGAACATATCTTTATTTAACTCAAGTTACAATTGCAACATATGAGTATACAGAACAATATTGTCATATAAACATAATTTTTACATGACATGGTTAGATAAGATCTACTAAGAAAGATAAGTAACATACATTTTCCTAGGTATAATTATTTAGGGAATTGGAAAGGGGGGTGGGGTGTCCAGTTGATTGTTGACCTAGTTATTGGACTTTTACATGGGCGTAGTACATTTTAAATGTATAGTAACCTCAAATAATGAAACAGGCTATAGGTTACAAGCGCGTATAGAAGTAATTGACGGGTGACGTAAGCATGGTCACGTGAGTTAATCAGGTCAGTGTAACAGGCATGAGAGTTGTGTTGACATATGCGATTCACGCTTGTTTAACAACTTTGGAGTTGTTTTTTTTTAAAGCATGTGGAATAATATTGTGATTTTTACCGGATATTTCTGTGAACATTCTTCAATGATTAACCAGAGACACCACATTTGGACCTGTACATGGGGTGAGTTTAATATTCTCATGTAATTGATAATTTGTAGCAGTTTAGCTAGGATACTGCCGGAAAGGTAGTTATGATGTCTGTACAACAAAATTAATTGAACATGGTACAAAATATTACAACCTCGATATTGCAACAAAACAAACGGCGGCTGAATGCACAATAGGTAAAGAAAATCAGTACATGTAGTTCTTAATATGTGTCTTACACTATAACAAGGATGCACTGTTAAAAATACATGCTATGCATGCGCATAAGTTTAGGAGCAAAACTTAAATCAACAATAGTATCATAGAGGTATATTACAGCACTTGTGACTATAGGATTGTTGTAGTGCATAGGCACTTGAAAAGATGATCATGTTATACTACACATTGCGACATTTTCTTGCAAAAATTAAATCAAAAATAGTATCATAGTGATATATTACAATACTTGTAACTATAGGATTATTGTAGTGCATAGGCACTTGAAAAGATGATCATGTTATACAGCACAGTGTGACATTTTCTTGCATTGAGAAGTAAAATTAACTATGCGTGTACAACTCAACTTATATAATATGCTGCTATATGCATGGAAGAGACATATAACAATGTTTATAAATAAGTGAAGTAATTTTTAAGTACTTGGAAATAATAAGATTATCTAGAAACTGTATTCATTAGTATTTGCATGAATTTGGAAGTGTTTTTTAATACAATAGTTGAAGAACTTAATAGTAATTCCTTGTATTTTAACATATTTGGTCTGCAGAAGTAATATTTCTTAATATATGTTTTCCTATCTGACTCAAAGAATGGGCATTTCAGCAAAAAATGAAATTCATCTCCTACATCATTAAGATTACAGAGTGTGCATTTTCTCTCTGAGATATCAATATTTTCCCATCTACCGGTTTCTATTGGGAAGTAATGATTGCCAGTTCTAAATCTTATCATACTTATCGATTCTTTTTTACTTAATTTCAGCAAATAACTTTCAAGATTCATATTGTCTTTTATAAGTGAGTAGTTTATACCCTTACTAGAGTTAGCTAGAGATGTATGCCAACTTTGGACATTTTGACCTAAAAGGATATCCTTTATTTTATATTTAACAGTTGTGTCCCTTATACCATTTTGATGTAGCCAAATATCATTTCTCCCAGTGTCAACTAGTATAGATTTAACTTTTTTTTATCCATTTTGACTCAAAATCTGGCAGATTAAGCATATATTTGTAAATCCTAAAAGCTATTTTACTTTGTTTTCCTGTAATAAGTCTATTCCAATATCCTATCATTCTGCTCTTAATAGTGATTTCAATAGGGTACCGACCTGATTCAGCGTACAACATATACAATGGTGTGCTTTTTCTGAGATGAAGTACTTTTCTAATGAATTCACAGTGGATTTTTTCTACAAGTGTACAATCTTCATATCCCCAAATTTCTAAAGAGTATGTTAAAATTGGTGTTATGGTATTATCAAACAGTTTGAATATTAGGTCAATTGGTAAATTTAAATTGTAAAAACGTTTATACAGTAAGTGAAGAGCTTTTCTAGCCTGCTGTGCAAGATGTTTTCTGGTTGTGAGGAAACTGCCAGACTTTGCAAAAAAGGTACCTAAATATTTATAGCTTTTAACAATTTCTATCGCCAATTTTAAAGGAATAATTTCTGTCTACTCTTGTCCCAAATATTAGAACTTTAGTCTTGCTTATGTTTATATTCAGATTCCAAGTATCACAATATTGAACAAAATCATTTAAGCAATTTTGTAATTTAATGGGGTCTTCTGCCAGCAATACTGTATCATCGGCATATAATAGTATTAGGATTTTCAAGAAGAGCTTTGCCTCATTTTCAGTGTGTGGAAGATCTATTCCTGAGTTACCTCTATTGACTAAAAATGCTTCTAAGTCATTTAAGAATAGTGAAAACAGCACAGGGGAGAGATTTTCACCCTGCCTAACTCCACAGTTGCATCCAAAAAAGGGGGATTTTTCACCATTTAAGGAAATACATGATTTGATATTAGAGTACATGTTTTTACTATATTAAAAAAATTGCCATTGATATTATTTTCTAGTAATTTTTGCCATAGCCCTACCCGCCAAACAGAATCGAACGCTTGAGAAAAATCTATAAACAAGCAAAATAACTTCTTTTTTTGTTGTCTAAGTCTTAATATTTCAACAATTGAGTTTAATGTGAAAATGTGATCTAGTGTTGAGTAGCTTTTTCTAAATCCTGCCTGATTTTCAATAAGTATATTATTATCTTCTAGAAATTTATTAAGCCTATTATTTAATACAGAGGTAAAGAGTTTGCTGACACAACTCAATAGGGTTATTGGGCGGAAATTTTCAAGGGCTTGTGGGTCGCCTTTATTTTTATATATAGGGATAATAGTTCCAAGAGACCATTTAATCGGCAGGATTCCTGTGTCCATAATCAGATTGAAAAGGTTAACATATAAGGGTAACAATTTATGGCTGGTTGCTTTTATATATTCATTTAAAATGTTATCTATTCCAGCTGCTTTACCATTTTTTAGAGATTTGATGCATTTAGTGATTTCTTCTGGGGTGATTTGCGAGTTAAGAATATTGTCTGAGTTATAAGCTATATTAGGGTTATTGAGGATATTGGATTCATCCGTGTCATGATCATAGTTATTGCTAGCTTGTTAAAAGTGTTCATACATGGCTTCTAATGTTGGCATTTCTGTGGACTTTTTTTCATTAATTTCATTTAGAAATTTCCAAAAGTCTTTTGGGCGTTTACTCTGCATATTTCTTAATTTATTTTTATTATTTCTATTATATATATATTTATATATTTATTCGTTGTACTCTTATATTTTTTACATAATGATTTAAGTATAAATTTATTTTCTTCAGATGGGTTTTTATTATATTTTTTCCTTGCCTTGTTATAGTGCTTTTTAGCCTTTTTGCACTGTATTCCAAACCATGGCTTATTTTTATTATGTTTGATCACATATTTATTACTTTTTGGCGGGAATGTTTTTACAGCACTATTTATAAATATTGAGTTTAAATTTTCTGTTACATTATCTAGATAGGATTGGTTAGCTGACTCTTTATTTTCTGTAATATTCCTAATGATATTATTTATTTCATCATCAGATATATTTGAAACGAACTCATCGACTAGTCTATTATCCCATTTAGGTACATTAGGCATGTAAGACTTACAATCTTCGTTTTTTTTATTTATCAAGTTTAAGTTACAGTCTAAGAGTGCATGACAATCTGAATATAGTTTATCAAGTTCGATAATATTGAAGTCATTAAGTAGAGTATAACCGTCTAGTGAACAAATTGCATAGTCAATAACAGATATATTTCTAAATGTCATTTTACCTATACCGCTATCTTTACCGTATCTGCCATTCAGTATTATTAAATTGTTATTCTTACAGTTATCGATTAACTTATAACCGTGGTTATTTTTCTTCTTATCCTGCGATTTACGATTAAGCTTTATGCCATAATGTTCCATGGCTGCCTTTTGGTCTAAAAAATTGATAGTATCATAATCAAAATCGAAAAGGTCTGCTAAAAATTCATCGCAGACCGTGAAATCTACCATTTCTGCAGTTTGAGCATTATGATCTCCAAATAAATATACATATGAATATTTGTTACATATATTTGAAATTTCGTGTTCAAACATTTCATATTCATCATTGTTATAAAAACGCGACGTCATTATCAACATTATTGATATTTCTCACGTACTGTTAAATTTCTGCATGAACGGTTTAACCACTCAACAAGACAAATGCCATTAAGCAAACATCATGATAAATGTTCTAAAATGGAACCAAAATTTAAAATATTTCCATTTTATAAGTTATATTCGGACTATGTTTCAGCTAGGTTAGCAAAAGATTTTTTTTATTGATGTATTTAAGCCTCTGTTAAATTTATTGTTATAATTTGACGTTTTACGGCAATATAAGTAACGTCCTTTGACGTTGTTTCTTTGACAATTTTACGTTATTGTTGTATATTTTATTTGCCCTGATGAGCTGTGCGAAACCGGTCGGCATATATTAATACAAATTTTTAAACCCATGCAACGTTTGTTTATATATATATATATATATATATATATATATATATATATATATATATATATATATATATATATATATATATATATATATATATCGAGGGATGAAAGCGAAACGGCTCTAACTGACATTTTTTCACAAAATGACTTTTTTGTATATTTGTATCGCAACACCCATGCTCATCATGTATTAAAATATCTAAGTTCCGAGCAATCAAATAAAAAGTAAAATAGAAATTTGTCCTAAAGCTCTAAGTGAAATTAAATATATTTTTTAGTGCGAAAAGGTTGTATATGCAGTAAAGTACTACTTAGAGCTCTTTCGCATTCAGGTAGTAAGCGTTAAGAAAAAATCTAAATGAAACTTTTATCAATATTTGAGGAATATATTTACAAAACATAATAAATTTGTATTTTGGAAACCTCCAGAACAGATAATAGTTTGCAATTGATGAAAACAAATAACACATATTGATAAAATTGTTCAATTAGATCTTTTTCGCACTGAATTTGGATATTTACTAATTTTCTTAAATTATTCTATTCATGTGTAACATTAATAATTAACTTTTTTGACAATTTGATAAGCATTGAAACGCTATTCAACATTCTGTTTTATTTATCCATAATTTATTAAGCATAATTGCAGAAAAGCTAGTTTAATTTGAAATGAATTTCAAAGAGATGTGAGCCTTAATTTGTTCTGAGCTCTGCCTAATTTCTTAATGTACAATATCTTGTTTTAGAAAACAAGAAGAATAAAACTATTACGGTAAAGTGATCATAATTTGAATATAAAGTTGTGTAATTGTTAAATTGCTTATACCTGAAATCTTTGTATACTTCTCTCAGAATTACCTAGTACCTAGTTTATTGTATACAACATCATAAAGAAAGTTAAACATAACAGTTATGATATATAAATACAAAAAACTTGACAGCAATTTGGTTGGTATTATGGTATTGATCAACACTAAATTTGTTTCTGAGGTGAGATGTAAATTAGTTGGTCAACTAAATACTTTTCTGGAAAGACATGAATTTTTAGGAAACTCTGAAAATAAACCGTGAATCAGTTGGCTACCATTCTGGTGTGATGAGATTTGGTTTGTAAGTGTGCTTATGAATGTAAATCAGTAAGTTGCCATTCAGGAGTGATGTGATTTGGGTGGAATTTGTGTCAAATAATGTTAATCAGTTAGTTTCAGTTCTGTTGTGATGTGATTTGCTTAGTACATGTATCTGTGCCAGTGGATGTTAATCAGTTAATGTCCATTCTGGAGTGATGTGATTAACTTGGTATCTGTGTCGGTAATTGCTAATCAGTTAGTTTCCAATTAAGTAGTGATGTGATTTGCTTACTTTATGTGCCAGTGGATGCCAGTGGTTAATAAGTAGCCATTCAGGAGTGATGTGATTTGCTTGGTATATGTGCCGATGAATGTTCAACAATAAGAAGCCATTCAGGGGTGATGCGATTTGCTTGGTATCTGTGCCAGTGAATGAACAACAATAAGAAGCCATTCAGGGGTGATGCGATTTGCTTGGTATATATGCCGGTGGATGTACAACAATAAGAAGCCATTCATGGTTGATGCGATTTGCTTGGTATCTGTGCCAGTGAATGTACAACAACAAGTAACCATTCAGGGGTGATGCGATTCGCTTGGTATCTGTCCCAGTGAATGTACAACAATAAGAAGCCATTTAGGGGTGATGCGATTTGCTTGGAATCTGTGCCAGTGAATGTACAACAATAAGTAGCAATTCATGGGTGATGTGATATGCTTTGTTTCTGTGTCATTAGATGATGAACAATAAGTAACGATTTAGGAGTGATGTGATTTGCTATTTGTGCCAGTGGTTGTTCATCAGAGGGTTACAATTCTGTTCAGTTGAAAACAAACAACTGAATGATGTAAATGTATACCAATCATGATAATTTGATTATCATGCCTGATTATCATGCCTAATAATTGCCTGATAACAGTTCAGTTATCCCAGTGGAAAAGCCCCTTCTCAAGTAACTATGTGTTTTACGGTTCATCTGACGTACATGTACAACACAATGCTAATACTAGGGTTCAGTGGAAAAAGTTTGATGGTGCATGTTGTTGTTGTGTGCTTGACTTCTGATTGTGTACTAAAAATGTCAAGACATTCTGCATTTACTGTAAGTAAAACTAAGAATGCACTTAACTAATAGTTTTGATGTTAAATGAAATATTACATTTCAATATAAGATTGTTAATTACTTTAGTATAAATTTTGTTGTATAATGACATGGCTTAGGCCTACACAATACGCCAAATATTTGCCAAAGCATGAATTAATTTCACAAATAATGATAGAATGTTGCAAAATTAATTGAAAACTACACCTTATATATAAAAAATCAGAAAGGAATGAACAACGTATGGTACTATATATATATATATATATAAATACTTTAACGATTATACACATGTATACACGCATGTAATTAAAGTAAGTTAGATGTAATGTTGTAATGTTTAATATATCAGTTTTAATTAATTATTACAATTATAATTATTAGAACTTAACCTTTATATATAGCCATGTCCACTTGTTTTACAGTAAGCATTTATTTATACATTAACGCACATAAACGTTTAAACACGACTGTGGAGTTTGATTTTATATTTGTTTCAATTTTAATTTTTATTCACCAATACCAATCTAATGCTTTTGTCAACAATATTAATATAACGTTATGGGATATGTTATACTTTTGAAAAAGTTTATGATCGATTATAATCACTTATTTGTCAATGTATATGCATGATTATGATATGTTTACAAACTTGCTTTCGTTTGAAATGGGGTTACAAAAGATGTGTTTGAACTATGCTGGCTGTATTCAGCCATATTGTAGCGAAGATTTTCTACGCTTGACTTGTGTTTCTGTTCAGCGCTCTGCAATGGTCGGTCATATCAGTTTATCTGTATACTTCACCACAAATATTAGGTTCTGTTTACACGTTCATATCAATATGGTTTCTGTACTCGGCAAACGGGATCACTCGTATGTCCCCTATTGCATTTTTATGGTGTACTTTTCCGTCCCACGACCAGGCAGCTTCTTGATCAGATATGGTCCTCTTTATTGCCATGAGTACTTTCTGGTTGATTTGTGTCAAATCCTCATTAAGGATGATACCGGTCCCTTTAAATTGCTTTTTGTTTGACATGATGGTATTCCTTTTCAGCCTAGACACGAATTTAACTATAACAGGACGTGTATGGCCGTCTCTGGGTCTTCCTAATCTGCGAGCAATATCAATGTTTGATTCTTCTAAGTTCATTGATGGAATTGTTTGTTCAATATACGTACATTCTTATTGGTGGTTGTTTCAGCCGATTCATGTGTGTTTTTCTCTAAACTTTCAGATATACCACAGATGCGTATGTTTTTTCAACGCCCGTATTGTTTCAGATCGTTTATCTGACCAGCTTTTCCATGCAGGTTCTCCTTCAAGTTTATGATGTTGTGGGCTTCATCTTATTTAGTTGTCACTAATTGCTTTCCTACTGGCTTATTTTACTTTTCAGGGTGTCATTCTCTTTTTTCTTTTCGAGGATTTTGCTTTCAATTACATTAATTGTTTGCTCTACACATTTTAAAATATTGTATTTCATAAGTATAATTGAATCTACAATGACTTATTTTAGGGCTGAGTTTTTTTTCCTGAACAAAGGCTTGCAAGTTTTTCGTTTATTGCTGCTAATTCCTTGTTTATGTCCGTACAAGCCATAATCAGTTCAATTTCTTCGGTAATTAGGACTTGTGTTTTACCTTTCTTTTTCTTTGGTTTAATTATTTGTTTGTCTTTTTGTTTTTGTATACTTGTGTCTTGTTCGCTGCCACTTGAATCACTATGCTTTCTTTTGGAGACATCGGACATCTCTACATGTGTTTACATTTTATGTTAGCTCAGTAAAGTGAAAAATTCTCGCGCGTGCATCGAGTGTCATAGAGTACTAGAGCATGAATATCTCGTGCACTTCGAGTTATTACTGAGCAATGCTGTTTACAATAATTACAAATGGCGATCCGTATACAATCTACGTTTTCTGACCATCGTTTTGTTTATGCTGACTTTAATATCATATTAATATTTTTTGTAATGTATAAAATGAGCAAGTAGAGTTAGCGATTGTGTTCCGCATTTTATCGGTACAAAATCGCTAAAAAATAAGCGTGTTCAACCGATTTAACCGCTTAATAGATTTTCAGCGGTTATTAAGCGTTTTGAACGAATTTAATCGGTTTTTAAGCGTTTTCATCCGTTGAATTGCGCAACCAATCATTAAGCGATTTTACGCGCGTAATCGCTACGCTTGCGCAATTGTCCAAACCGCTGAAAAGGGCTGAATGGGCGGAGCCTAACAGAGGTAGGTGTGTCCTAAAATATTTATTTATAGATCCTTGCTTATCTGTGTGTTATCCGTTTTCAGTTTGAACGTTATTTTTTTTTACTTTTTGTGTGTATCCACAATTTTATTGCAAATGGTATGTTTTGGTATCAAATTGAATGTATTCTTGAAAGCAATAAAACAAAAGGCCATATATGTGCTCTACTTTTTCTGTTGATGGTTGCCGGCTTTCAAAGTAGGTCATACTATTGGACCCCAAAATGGCCACCTCCACAGGTATCTAAACCGGTGTGCCTATTTTAAGGTAAATATTTTGAGTAAGAACGTATACATTTTAATGGCATGCATTTTGTTCAAAATAGTATGCATTTATCTTTCCAATGATGTATGGTGATATAGTGCTTATACGCTTGATCATGGTAAAAATTGATATCGAACTATATGTAATAAAGAAGGAAATTATTTGCGCATGCGTTTACGTTAAGAACTGCCGATCAATTTAGTCGTCTGCCAGAATTTTGAAAATTTACCATCAAAATCTCTCTGTGTTGCAAAGCATAACTGCCAGATGGATGTCACTTTGACCCAATTTAGGGCTATTTGCAATTGGGCTATTAACTTGGGGTCATAAGGGGGGTAATTGCTGGAAAATCACAACGAAACCTGTTCCGGAAACATAGTCTTAAACTACTTAAACACTCGATATTGTGTTCAGTGACATTTTTACATTAACTTGCATCAATCTCAATAATGAACATAGTGCATGTCTTTGTTTTATCTGTATTTATTACTATAGTTCATTTTTTGAGCCTTTTATTGTTAAAAATGCCGCCAATTTTAGACCGACACTGCTATCTTCCTTCGCCTTCAATCCTGTCAAGCAGATCTACTCAGAAAAACACTACATTGCCTTATGTTTCCTGTTTCGATATCTTGCTGCGTTCAAGTAAAATCAAGTATTCAGCTCAAAACACAAACATTATAATAATAATATTATGCTTTCTTTCCTAAAAGGATGTTGTTTTGATAGACCCCGCGTGAAAAAACACCAGGGAATCTGTATTTACGTGACCTCAATATTATGCGTAAACCTAAGTGTGAATTTGTAGGCGATGTCGAGATGGGTCTATAGCTCTGCCTGAACAGTCGTCCAATTGGTTTACAAGTCCCGCTGAAGTGACCGGCCATCAAAAACTGCACATCCGGAGACGGCCCTCAACATTCGCCCAGTCGTGTCGAGATGATCTGTGTCTTTGCAGGTTAGTACGCCGTTATTTTCAATGAAATCTATTGTAAAATGATTTCTTTAATATCCAGGCACACTTTTTTCACAAACATTAGGAAACTTGTTTCATTTTATACATTTACTGCAGCTCTGAAACCACATTTTGTGGCGATAACTTTGTCAGTGTGCCCGACAAAGTGATGCCGGCGTGGTGACGTATCCATTTGCAGCAAATAAAGCAACAAAGATTATTGAAAGCTTACTCTAATTGTATCTCATTTACATTAGTTGGCACGTTATGGGTAAATGTGCACAAAAAACCTTTTTGTTTTCTCAGATTACACGGAATTGAGCAACCGGGCCAGACTGACACTTTCCGGAGCCTGTTCGAGACGGAACTCGAGCCGAGTAATCATAGGTCCAGGTGTGACAGAAGACTTAAAGCTCATGTTTGAAGATGAATTTTTTTTTTGAGTCTGGAAGTCAAGTGTGTTTTTTTTTCAATGCAAACAAGCCGTTTTGTTGGGTAAAATGATATCAGAAATGCTGCTTCTACATGGAATTTACCTAAACTGTGCCCCAAAAAAGAAAAAAAAATAGTTCGAATCCTGTTCAAAACCTGCTATGATGCACACATATTGCCATTGATATTTTTTTAACTTATTAAGTCAAATGTTACATCTGCTTCGCCTATTAGAATTGAAAGTGATGCCTTGTTTTGAGTCTAAGTGCTGCATGTATGATGTAACCAAGTTAATTTTTTCTACCTTAATTCTTGACGCGAAACGCTGTTACGCACGACGCTTTCAACGGCAATTTTGTTAATAAATCAGTGTTTCATTGTACATTATTACACCTAAGTCATATTTCAAAGCCATAGTATTTAGTACAACTAGTGTATTCGTTCATATACATTTATTTCATCTTTATTAAAATTAAAGATACACGTGATCATCAGAGCAAATGTGGTCTGAAGAAGAAACATTGTTAATTGCACAGAACAAAGATATACATAAGTCCTATACTACAAAACGTTATTATATAACTTAAATTCTCAAATGTTCGTTGGTCTGATATATTTTTTATAAACGATCGAACGTGTACAATGTGTTTTTACTCAATCATAAAAAAAGCAATAGAAAATGGAAAGCACGTGACACAATGTAAATGTTATGTCATTTTTCTTTTAACTTGAATTAGTGCTCTTCTACTGTGAAAGACAATATTGAAGAATTATTTATACATGTGAAAACAACGAACGTGGAGTAAACTGAACTGTCTATGCATTCACCTTAATTTCTCTTTAAACGTGATTATGAGTGAAAAAAAATATTCACATTATGTCATAAATCTCTTTTTTCTGTATCTTTCGGAAACATTATTTAACGAAAATTCTTGTTTTAATGTTGTTCTTCCATACACTAACGAGCATTCTTGATAAGACAGCGTAATAACGGAGTTGTAATTTAAGCGGTACCCGATAAATAGGTTTCGTTTTTTGAATAAAATTTTATAAATATTTCAAATTTATAGGTAGTAAGGACTTAATTATGTATTATATTCGAGCATTCTTTCACTGTGATAATGGTTATTACGCTAATTTTGACCAGGCGGAGATTCGTTCATATGTTGCTTTAACTACCAGGACATTCATTCCCACACTATTTTGACATCCGAAAAATCGCTCTTACATTATTTTGACATACCTGATATTCGCTCCTACATAGTTTTCACGCCCCGATTTGTGCGAGGTTTTGCAAAGTACATTTCTCAGCGTAAGTCGATATATTTGAATATGTTCCCATTATCTTTCTCATGATCACGATAAAGTCTTACAACAGTTTAAAGTATAACACAAAATGGGAGAAATATATATATATATATATATATATATATATATATATATATATATATATATATATATATATATATATATATATATATATAAACTTATTTTAATAACGACACATTAAAATACCGGATAAAATGCCCAGAGTGACATATTATTTTGATAAAATATGATAATAATGACCGTGATAGCAATTATTCAGGAACAAATCTCCGGGCTGTCAAAATAACGAAGGAACGAATGTCCGGGCTGTCAAAATTATGTAGGAACCATTATCCGCATTGTCAAAATAACGGAGGCACAAATGCACAAATTTTCAGGTTGTCATAAAACAAATGAACGAATGTCCGCCTGTGTGAAAAATAGGCTAGGATGAATGTACTGTATTATTATGATTAAACTGGCTAATACCTATACAGTATTTAGTTTGAATATTTGGCGTTACATTAGTCTTAGAAAATACTATGTAATACTACTACCACGATAATACATCGTGGTATCATAAATCATGTTCAATGATCCGGCATCTACCACGGGTGGTTAATGACATCATTCTGGTATTTAGTATTTGTCGGCACAGTATCTGATCATA
This sequence comes from Dreissena polymorpha, assembly GCF_020536995.1. Taxonomy (NCBI): domain Eukaryota; kingdom Metazoa; phylum Mollusca; class Bivalvia; order Myida; family Dreissenidae; genus Dreissena; species Dreissena polymorpha. Next base: position 63,658,431 of record NC_068362.1, read on the forward strand.
ACGAGAGAATGGGTTTGTGCTGAACACATGTGCTATTAAACCATAGATGTATCAATAAACAAGATACATCTTTATTCAAATAGTGCGATATAATAACTCTAACAAAGCGTGTTTAATGTGTGCAAAAATGAAATAAAACAAGTACTTTAATGAAGACAATTTATTTAATGTATTGACACTTATAATGCAAAGTACAAGGTTGAAATCAGATACGGTGAGTCACGTGACTTTGCGCTCTTATCATTTTTTGCCTATTGTGAAAATGGTCTATTAATTGTCGATGGAAACAGTATTTTACAAAAACAATATTTTAAGAACAACTTAACAGTGAGCGTGCATATTGATGTAAAAAGCAAAAGTGTCGTGTGTGTTTTTTATTCCATAACAGCCGCAATGTTCGTTTATATAGTATGTAAGTCACCGGGCGTGAACAACTTTTATCACGTGACCGCAAAAGTCAACGCCGGTTGAAGAACCAGCCTGTGATCTTGCACATTAAGGTAAGTTTTGTTGTTTTTTCATATGATCGAAATTTTAGTTTTAAAAAAAAGCTATGGCCTATGACACAGTATACTAAATAAACTTTAATTTGATATGATTAGATTGCCTTTACTGTTTCCACTTTACGAAAACACTTCGACACAAAATTCCGAAATGCAATGCAAACGCTGTTTTTGTATGTGGTGATGATGATTTTCTTAAATAATATTGGTTAAACGACTGAATTATTACGATTTTACTCTTCATTTTAATATGTTAAATAACATTTATGACAAAAATAGCGGTGAAATTTGAAAAAGATCTTATTATTTTATGTTGTTTTGTTTTGCAAACGCAGGTTGGTATTTCGTGTGCGATTGGAAATGGCAAACGCAGGTTGCGAGAACATTCAAAGAATAATGAAACGCACACTGTACACATGTTTGGAAATCTTCAAAATGATGTTAAGGTTAATAATACAAAAACATTAACTATACAGAACAATATGTGAATACGGAACTTCAATTGACGACATCTGAACAGAGCGGAAATATGCTAATCAACATACTTATCAGAAGCATGATTTCAACATTATCACTTAACTAAAAACCATTCCTCGTTGATATTTTTTGTTCAAGTTTGCTTGTCACCAAGGAAGTCTTGAAGGCGACACATCTAAACAGCAAGCAGTTAACGGTTGTCGTCATTTTAGACCGCATTATAATCTTATGCGTAGTCTCAAAGTAGCAATATTTCGTAGCGGTTGCTGCCTATATAAGCATTGGATGCAAAGCTCTGCCACAACAAAGCGTCATTTCTGTCGACTTTATACACACGAATCCATAAATTTGACTAGTCTGAAATCACCATTTTAGGATTTATCATACGGATAATTGCTTTTTATCTGTGATAAATGAAATTCTAACGAAAAATTGGCGGAGTTCTTTATTTTCGTTTTCCACAAAACATCGTCTTCTTTCAAAGTTGATTTTTGTCCGTCAAAATACTATAGTAGTGTATATTTTTCAATGACCATAACAGTCCAGATAAAATTTCAATGCAAATTGTCACTGAAAAATTGGAAATTACACGGCATAAATCCAGAATGTAGGCGTACCGCTACTTCAGGAAATACGTAATTGGACCGTTACAAATATGTTTTAATGCTTATATTGGATTTTGTAATTCGGAAATACGCGTTTACGCGCCATATCTGGAGCGCTTCTGACTGATCATTTTGTTCAGTTCCATATAATTATGGATACTATTATGTGTGTATCTTTCTGTATTAATAATAATTCAACAGTTCCATTTTTTATTAGATGCAGCATTCATGGTGTTGAAAAGTCGTTCCCCTGTGCGGCAAAAGGTTTTCAACGAAAGATGACCTGAATCGTCAAGTCCGGAGGGAGGTACTGCATTGCAATTTACCTGTTCAATTTGCAATGCAACACTCCGATATAAAATTGACATTTAGTCCCATCCTTGACACCCACAATTGAGAGAAAAACTTCGCATGTGATATGTGTGAAAAGAGGTACAGGCACAGCAGTAGTCAATCAAAGCACAGATCTGCAAAGCACCGGGCCAAGTCATCTGTTAAATGACGATGGTATTACCAAGAATTATTTTTTATCCCTCCTGGCATTTTTCTTACCAATGTGCTGTGATTATTTTCTTGATTAGTGTTAATTCAGACTGTAAAAAACAATTATATATAGTATTACGCGTGCTTTTGCATCCGAAACATTGTGTTATATATCGTTTATCTTGTGTTGTTTTGTTTGATATTCCTGTTTGTTTTATGAGTATTGTTGTTATATTTATTATTCTGATTTAAATAGATTATGATAATGGTTGATCTCATACGAATTAATTTTTCATTAATGCTCATATGTGATTACTGTTAATCTCAACCAATTAATTGTGATTTACATGTATATTGATTTTCTGTGATAAGTGTTTATCTTATTAATATCATTGTAATGTATGTTGATTATCTGTGATTATTGTTGATCTCACCCAATCCGTTGGAATATACATTTGTAATCAGCGGATTTGTGTTTATCTGATGCGAATCAATATGCGTAAAATATATGTTCGATGATGCATCTTTGTTTCATTGGAATAATTGTGCGAATTGTCAACAATTACATTTAAATCTGTAATACCTGCTCAAGTTGCACATAGGCCAGTTTTATGTTTTGCGCATAAGTCAATCGTTTCTTTTAGAATTGTGGCTGTCGATCTGATTATTACGTGTTCTATTGCGATACGGGATATTCATTGCAGCAATGAAACAATTAACCTGTAGATTTTTGGCGTATGCCACTATCTCAACCAACCTGCGTTTGCCATAATCCAGCTTCACTGTGTTTTCTCAACCAACCCGCGTTTGTATATTTTTGAAATATCAAGAACTGACCAAATAATATATTAACACGACAACTTTTATCTCAAATACAATCAATAAAAAAAAAGAATCGTGTGCTTTCGTTTTCAACCGATATGATTTATTCGTGAATCGAAAGTAAACAAATATAAAATCAAACTGCGTTTGCATTGAAATTCTAAATTTTGTGTCAAAGTTCTCTAGAAACTGCAAAGCTTCGAAACAATTGCATTGCGTCTTAATATGCGAAAAGATATGTACCATTTCATAGGCTTTGTATTTTTTACATAGAGTAACAATACATACAGTCTGTGAGTTGTTTTCGTTTATCAAATTTCTGAAAGGATGAATAGTTCCTACAGTTTCAACCAATCAAATAGCGGTACTGTATTCGCTGCCAGACAACTTGTTGCTACCGGTTCACACGCCAATCGTTATTTCGAAAGTGAAGTGTTGCTAACGAAAGTATTAATCAAATAATTTCAAAATGTACAGGCACCGCAGAAGTCTAACAAAGCACAGATCTGACAATCACCGTGCCTAGTTATCTGTTATATGACAATGGTATCACCAAGAATTATATTTAATCCTTTTCCTTAAATATTATTTCTTACAAATGTACCGCGATTATTTTCTTTATTAGTGATAATACAGACTTGAATACAATAATACATAGTATAACGTGTGACTTTGCATTCGAACATTATGTTTCTTATCGTTTATCTTGTGTTGTTTTGTTTGGTATTCCTGTTTTTAATATGATAATTGGTGTTTTATTTATTATTCTGTTTTAAATTGATTATGCTAATGGTTTATCTCATACGAATTATTGTGTTAACTATTGCTCATCTGTGATAAATGTTGATCACCACCGATTTAAGTGATATTATGGGCATTTAACAGTATATGCTATGTTTATAGGTGTCTATCGCAACCCTTGTTTATTTTTGGTGTTTTCACTTCATACTTATACACTTATTTTTGTTAATGCAGCATCAACATACTAAAACAATATACCGGAAAAAGAACGCTAATGCATTGAATGTCAACCGTACTTCGTTTTGACAACTGGCGACAGAAATTATTCGATGGACGATGTGATTTGAAGTGTAGTTTTCATGCAGTTCGTAATACACAAAGACACAATTTTGTTTTACGGATCATTTCGGCTAATGGGACTGGGTGAGTCATGTAAAATATTGAATATAATATATTGTTTTTATAAACAACTTGTAGCGAGGTAAGTTGCAGATAATTGGTCAGTTACCACATATTAACTAACTATTTTGACACGTTAATTATTATCAGCTCAACTCAACAGTGAACGATGCCCATAATATCACTTTAACTGTCATGTATATTGATTATCTGTGATTATTGTTGATCTCACCCATTCCGTTGGAATATACAAATCTGTGATTTGTGCTTATCTAATTCGAATCAATATGCTTAAAATATATTTTCGGGGATATACATGTATCTTTGTCTCATTGGACTCATTTTGCGAACTGTCGGCAAGTACATTAAAATCTGTAATGGCAACAACAACGTGATTTATTGGCACTGGCTTGACCTTTTCTCCTCTTGGGACATGCCATTGTTGTGGAACACTTGTACAGCTAAGTAAGCTAGGAACTAAGGAAATGTTACGCAGTTAAAATCCCTGTAGTGTTTTGAGCAAACCTATGATGTGTCAACAGTGACCAGTCAGTCTGAAATAATGTAATATTCTGCATTGTGCAATTTACATAAAAAACTAACGATTAATAATGATATTACCAATAACAATGAATACTTTTTAAATAATTGAATAATCACGTATAATAACTCACCCGACTTTACAACTGCAGTGTGATTCTGTAATATTTTCATCGGACAAATCGATGTTTAAACGATGTGGTTTTTCATTTTTCCGCATTGATCTCAAGCAATCAGCGACGACACGCACACGGTTTTCTTCATTAAAACTCTTTATATTATGAATGTATCCTTGAATGTAATAATTAAGGCCTCTATTTAAAATTATATCTGCTAGTTTATCATAATTTGGTAGGGATTTAACTGAAATATTGTCAGAAATATTAACAAGCGTTCAGATGCTTCAGCATCAGCGGACGCCATTTTTGATGTAGTGTGTGAAGCGTAGCAACAATCACTAAGGACGGGTCAGTGAGCGGAACTATGTACTGTATGTTGCTTTTTTAATTCCACAAAAAACATATCCCGACATAAGTGTGTTTCACTGAGGGTGTGCTGCTTTCATTAAGAAAAGATACCAGTAACTTAAAGACAAGTAGATTGTTATTGTTTACAATCGGTATTTTTCGCGCATGTGCAGTCACTGGTTGGAAAAAGCGCTGATTACTGATATGGAAAATATTTGCAATAAGTCATGTAAGTCATGTTTTCATATAAAAAAAATAAGTCAGAACTTCTGAAATGAATACTAAAACACAATAAATGAAATAAGAACTATAACTCACCAGCATTGGCATTAGAATAGATTGTATTGTTATTTTTTTGTAATAATTAGCGTAAATGATCGAAACCCTGAATTGGTCTTCAAATTGCAGGCCATAATGCAATATTAATCATCAGTCAAATGTTTTGTGACAGAAATAAAGTATTTTATTGAAAAACAAATGTTATTAACTATGTGAATTAATATTGGAGCAGTCATTATAATTATTTTAATGAATTAACCGCGTTAGTTCAAGTATACATGTAGTTCCGAATATAATTGGAATACACAAATGTAGATGGTACATTGAAGAGTAAAATAAACGTACAGATAATTCATTATATTTAAATAATTATATTAATATACAACAATATTTTATCCTTTAATGGACAAATAAATAAATAGGGGTAAATTGTGTTTTTGCGCATTATAGTACGCGTATATGCATGTAGCAATGATGTCATCATTTATGTGTCAACAACGTACTCCCACAAAATAAATACTAGTCTAATTTATAAGACGCGCAAATAATTAAGAGTTACTTTTTATACGGGGCTTAATTTATTGAAATATGCAAATAATACCAATATATAAAGTAGCTTAATATTTGTAGAACTTCCACATGTTGGACGAAATAAATAACACTGAAGTACGATGAGCTTCCTATGTTATTATTAAGGATAAATAGTTTTTTTATCAAATTAATTATTCAACATTGCTCACCACAGAATGGCATATCATTTTGATACTAAAATAATCGTAATATAACATGTTTACAAGGTCAGCCTTTAAAGAAAAATATAGAAAGATACATGCTATCTATACTATACGAGTGATGGTTTTTTCATGATGATTATGATGATGATGATGATGATGATGATGATGATGATGATGATGATGATGATGATGATGATGATGATGATGATGATGATGATGATGATGATAATGATCAAGATAAAGATGATGATCAAGATAAAGATGATGATGATGATGATGATGATGATGATGATGATGATGATGATGATGATGATGATGATGATGATGATGATGATGATGATGATGCAGTTGATGATAGTTAAAAGTGCGAGCATTCGCTGATTGCAGTCAAACATGTATGTTCACTGAACCGCCATTTTATTTGATATGCAAAAACTAGTCTTTTGTTTCTTCTATAGTATAACATTTATTTATTTAGACGAAGGAGGTGATAAAAAGCACACACGACTGCATTTTTCAAGGTTCAAGAAAGAAGTGAAATCATCATTAATCCTGCTTAATTACTGGACTAACATCCGCCACCTTTTGGGAATTTGGGGATTGGGGGGCACTTTGGGTCACTAATGTTTATGACACCCCTGTTGGGTTACTTTAAAAGGTAAACCATTAATAACCAAACGCTTTGATAATCGAACGGTGTTAACTTGTTTTTACTAGTAGTAATTCACCTTAATATTGTTTATGCATATTTATGTTGGGCACACTGATTTCATAACTTCAAATGCTTTATAAGCGAATAAAATACAATGTTTTGTTTTCGAAAAAGTTATTTATAATAAATAATCAGGGACCTATACAAACAAAGGGATGTGACACTTCAATGAACCGATGAACAAGCTAACGCGTTGTTACGCAAAACGGAAACAAGACTTGCGACCCAACGAGACTTCGCGCGACGAGGCAAATTTTCACAGCCGCCATTTGTTTGACCGAGACCGTGACAAAGCGATCAAGTCAGACTAAGATTACAAATTAACCAAGTGTTGCCAACAAAGAAGTATTAATTGCACAGGTTTGTTGAATTTGAGACATCTTATTGTTTTATTTGTTTTCGATAATGCTTTGTATTTACTAATAAAAACAACGATGGGTAGTTTCACCAAATCATGCGTATCATTGTTTACACTTCCATAATCCGATAAACATGTCGTGGCTTTTTTCAAAAGGCTTGATCAAATAAAGCTCTTTACTATTCATGTTGGTATTTTTACAAACGTTAGATTTCAATGCATTGTGTGGTGAAAAATTAATTTACATTATTTGCAAATTCATTATTTTATGATAGCTGAAATTTTATAGAATTTTAGTTTTTTTATTATTTTGTAATCACTATCAGTGTTATCAACATATGTTGCAGCTTTTTTCGAAAGGCTCAGTCAATACTATCCCTATATTAATATTGTAGGTATCTTTACAAAGGTTACATTTCAATGCATTGTGTGGTGCACGTTTTATTTGTATTATTTGCAAATTTTTGATTTTGAATGAGCACAAAGACAATACAATTTTAGTGATTTTATTTATTTGTTACCACTATCAGTTTGATCAACATATGTTGTGGCTCTTTTCGAAAGGCTCAGTCAATACTAGCCCTATATTTATCATGTTGGTATCTTTACAATCATTACATTTCAATGCATTGTGTGGTGCAAATTTAATTTGCATTATTTGCAAAGGCATAATTTTGTATTAGCTCAAATATTGTACAATTGTAGTCATTTTTTTATTTTGTAATCACTTTCAATTTGATCAAATAAGTCACAGCTTTTTTCGAAAGGCACAGTCAATACTAGCCCTATATTAATCTTATGGGTATCTTTACAAACATTACATTTTAATCCATTGTGTGGTGCAAATTTCATTTGCATTATTTGCAAAATTATAATTTTATAGTAGCTCAAAAACAATACAATTTTAGTCATTGTTTTATTTTATAACCACTATCAATTTGATCAACACATGTCGCAGCATTTTTGGAAAGGCTCAGTCAATACTAGCCCTATATTAATTATGTTGGTATCTTTACAAACGATACATTTCAATCCATTGTGTGGTGCATTTTTTTTTTTTACAAATTTCTAATTTTGGTTTAGCTCAAAAACAATACATTTTTTGTCATTTTTTTACTTTGTAACCACTATCAATTTGATCAACATATGTCGCAGCTTTTTTCGAAAGGATCAGTCAATACTAGCCCTACATTAATCATGTTGTTAATTTTTCCTGTGTATAATTGTGTACGGTTCAATGAGCATATTAATCTCTTGTTTAAAGAGCTGTCATATTTCCTTAATGTATATACTTATATTGCCATACTTATGTTTTTAATTCATATTGTTTTATAATTTCAGTGCGCTGAAAAGAAGCAAAAGATGGTCTCTTGCTCCTTAGACGGAAAGTTTGACCCCATAAAGGAAACTGTCATGATGCCAGCGAAACTTAGGCGTACACACCCAGGTCATTACCACATTAAGAACTGTTAATGGTTGAAAAACATTGTGGACTTTTAATAGTGCTGACATACATGGGTGATACTGATACTGATTCAACACTGATATTTGATTCCTTTCTTTTCCTGAGACGTACCTTGACCATCCCAGCACTAAGATGATGTTACTATATTCATGTCTACTAGATAAAACAGTGGCGACAACAAACTTCACAAACCTTCAGACTTGCCGAAGACAAAAGAAAATTCAATCTGAATTAGTTTTAAATATTAAATTGATTAAATTTAACTGTTGCATTTTTCCATAAATGAACACATTCCAGCAGTGAATATCTCTGCTTAACTCAAACGTGACTTTTAGATCTTTGATCATGTTAATCAAAATTGTGTTCCCAGAATTCATTATAAATATAAATTTTTCAAACTTGTTTAAACAATATAATTTGGTATTTAATTTTAATGCTTTTTGTGTATTGCTGTACGCTTTGAATAAATCTTCTACATCACCATGTCAGGAGGAACCTAAGTCTTTTGCTGTTGAAATAATACATAGAAAATTGTTAGTCTTATTATTAAGTTCTATTTCACATTGCAAATGGTTACTTGTGCAAAATCTTTTCAAACATGTGTTTTTTTCACATTCTATTGAGTTTTGAAAATATTTTCTTTAACTGAATGCTCATTACACTTAGTAACATGAATGTATTGTTACACATACTCTTAAAATTAAATAATACCAAGATTGCCTATCATGCATGTACTAATGTGTATGTTTCAGTGATTTACTGATTTATACTGACAAATAAAACATAAACGACTTTTATGAATTGCCTTGCCTTCAAATACTGCTGATTTTTGTTCAATACTTGAACACGAAATCACGAAAAGACTTTCAGTACTACTATGGATATCATGTTCAAAAGGAGTCCAACACAATATAATAATGGCATGCGAACCTTCATTGTCTCGGATGATAAAGAACAATTATACATTTTAAATTGTAAGCAATTGACAGGCGTTGATAATGTTGATATTTTCATAAAGTTGAGTAACATTTTTAATAAATTAAAAGACCGGTCTTTGCTACATGCACATATGTGCGATATACAATGGCAATTGTATCCCTGAGAAACAAATGGTATTGTTACTCGTCAACGCATCCGGTAATTGGGTTCCGTGTAGCATACTGCGTGTTAATATTACTAATTATTTATTTAAAAGACAAACAAGGCAAAATTGAACGAATATGTATTTGTTTATTAAACAACAAAAGTCGAATATTGCGAAACAACTATCACCATAAATGAGCGCAATCGCTCGCAATCGAATGAATCGATCTGCTTTCCTTCAACTACATGAAGATCAGTCTGGCTGCACAGGTTCTGAGCGACTCTGTTGGTAAATATTTAAATGACATGCGCAACTTTGCTGCTCGGAGGTTAAAAGAACAATTATATATTTTGAGTTGTTTACACTTAACATGTCTTATGTTGCTATTTTAAACAAAACATGTTAACATTTTAATTATATTAAAATACCGGTCTTTTGTACATACACATACGTGCGATAAACAACTGCAATTTAACCATGGCGAAACAACTGGCATTAATATTCATCAAAGGGTCCGATAATTGGGTCCCCGTTCGACATACTGCGTAATAATTTGACTAATTAATGATTGATTTTGAGATCAAAAACGCAACAATTGAACGAATAGGTACTTGTTGATTTAACATTATATTATTTGAATCCGAAAAAACGTAATAATAATAATAATAATAAGCGAAATCCTCTCGCAATCGATATCGTGTAGCCGCATTATCGCTACACAGGGACCAATCGATCGAGATTATCAAATCTCGCGCACCGGTTTATTTCGCGTGCTGTAACGGGATATCGCGAGGTTGCGCATACTTTTGTTTGTATAGGTCCCTGAAATAATACAATTGAGCTTCAGTGTGTTTTGAAGATTTAAATGATTGTGGAACTTAAAGTCATTGTCAACATAATCTATACAGATCAGCGTTATGCCAACCACCTTTTGCCACTCAGTGGGCGGAGTCGGTCTGCAAATAACGGGTGCATATGATTGTTTATTCATATTCTTTTTTTACCAGTTAAAGGTACCTTCACAATAAAAAAATGAATATTATTCGCAATTGTAAAGTTGACACTGAACAATACGATATTCGCTATTAATTTTAGTTCCTTACAAGAACATTTCATGTACACAAAGTAAACCAACAACCTTTATTAGCATATAAACATATGAACATTGATTTTGCTAAAACAGATAAACACACGTAACGCACAGAGTAAAATACACGAATAAAAGGCAGTGGCAATGTCGAGTTGTAACAGTTACAATGGGATTTCTCGCAGGAAACGGACCCAGGAGTGTTTCAATACGCCCCAGGCTTTCTATGCAATCAAGCTAAACAAATATCGGTTGTAATTAATATAAATATTCATTGAATAAAATATATCCTGATTTAATAACTTACACGCAATTATTAATCAAAATAAATCGTTTTAACTGTTTATTGTCTACTGTAATGTTTTACAACCTGTTATCATTTGCGCTTCACGGTTCGTTAAGCAAGGGGTCCATAGACCGCATCTTAAGGTCATCAGTTAACAGTCATAAAATCACCAGCGGTGCCTTCTCACCTAAGCGACCTGGGTTTGAATCCGTTTACAAAACACAGTACATATATAAACAATTAATGTAATAACGATTAAAAAAAATTAATCACTCATGCAGTGTTCTCACCTTATTTTCGGAAAATATGAATTTTGCTAACTCATTATGTACATTTGTTTATTCCGAATTTATTTGTTTATTCATTCTGACAAAAGGGCGTATTAAGGCGAGGTATAAAACCCGGGAAAGTCCGGAAAACCCGAAAATGTTTCTGGTAAAACCCGGAAAAGGTAGAAATGGTTATAAGGGCAATATTATTCGTCCGATTTTAATTATAATGGTACCGTTGTAAAGAAAAACCTGCAAAGTTTCTAACGATGTAAAACTAGTGTATTGCAGTATCAAAGTCCGAGCATTTAAGTCGCGGTCAAAGTCGGCCTATTTTACGTTGTTTTTTTATACACACAAAAATGCCCAAATAAAAACCCGGAAAAGGTTAAAGTGCTTATAAAAACATTATTATTAATTGAATATTAATTAGAATGCTACTGTTGTAAAGAAGATTTTAACTATGTAAACATAGTGTTTGTCGGTATCAGATTCGGGATTTGAATCGCGGCCAAAGTCGGCTTGTTGATATGATTTTTTAAACAAAACAATGTCTTGAGGAAAACCCGGAAAAGATAAAAGGGGTTATATTAGCAACATTTTTCAAACCGACCATACACTATTTGGTATTCATCGAGGAAACATTATTCTGTGCAAGCGGATCCCACTTGATCATAGCTCAAGCCGAGCTATGTCGAGTGTGTTTCAAGCCTGGTTCCCACCTGCAAGTGTACTGATACCCTAACTCTTCGTGAAAAACGCTTTCCTCGATATTGCATATACCGACTCGGCAGTAATCATGTGTATTTGACGAGATTTGACAAACGGCTACGCCTAAAAAAACGGCGACCCAATCAAACATTGAAGTTCTAATTCTGGCATAACAAAAGCTCCGCCCAGCAAATACAATTGACCAATTAAAAAAACACAAACGTCTCAATCTGACATTTCAGTACGGCGAGCCTACCAATGAAATCAATGACGATAAGTTAAAACTGGATGCCGAAGGCATGAATTTCATTTCATTTTAATAGATACAATTAAAAAAAATATATAACAGAAATTAAACTTTGAAAATAATTGTAATGGAGGCTATCATTACTTATCTAAACATTAAGACATTATATACCAATCGAGTCTTTCATAAATTAATAAGGGGTCTCACGGCCTCTGTCAAATTGTAACCATGGTAAGAAATTAATTTAATGTATTTAATAAACTTGCTATCATTGCGAATCTGAGGTTCTTATTTTTTTAATGTGGTAGATTTGCCTGTATTCACAAACAAATTCAGTCATTGGTTTAATCATGTCCTCCTCATATTAAGCCAGTATCGTTTTAAAGAAGATTATCCATAGTTTTCTAATAACGGAAATCAATTTTGGATCTCGTATTACACGCAGTTTAAAGGTGGAATAATGATCTTGGAAAGTTCAGTGAAAAAATACCCATGTATTATTTGTATGTTTGAAGCTGCCGTTAATACTGATCTGATTGTGCATGTATAGGCATGTCCGGTCTTCTTTATCAGCTCAAAATTGGAATTCTACGTTGAGTGTGTCCTTTGTCCGTTTAACTTACATTAACCAACGTAAAAACGTGAACCGTAAATCAAACTACATTTATAATTAACGTATTCGTTGACAGAAATGAAACAATGAATGCCAAAATTTTCGCAATAACTGTATTTTCGGAATACACGGTGATAAGGCGATTACCACAAATATTCCGCTCACCGTCAACATTTTATACTTCTGACAACACCCCCTGTACGTCGATAATCCAAACTGAGTAGGATAATTAAAACTGAAGAAAAAATGGCGACAGAAATGAAGACTCCAGTCATTTATTTCTAAGAAAACGTTTATTTAAGATAAGTTGTGACATAATAAACGTTTCTTTTTGATTAAATGTTTTTGCCGGATACAATGCGCTAATAAACCCATAACAATTAAAAACAAATCCGTCGAAATAAAATGAATATGCTTGGAAACCTGGAAAAAGTAAATGAAATTGTCGAACGTTTTAAGCCAAAAACAATTATAATCGAATGTTTTTAATGTTTTAATGCCTGGACTTATGTATTAACCTTTCATACATGTATGTAAAGAATTTGATTTGAGTAAATGCTCGAAAACGCAATATATACATATTTGTTTGGGACAAGAATATACAAATTGGATGATGACCTAACTAGTGTATGGATAATTGCAAACTTAAACTAGGAAGTCGATGGATAATTACCAAACTGCAAAATGTCTTTATGCAAAGATTTATGTAAAATGAACACTCTTGTAAATAATATCGAGATTTATTAAATTGCTGACAACAAAAGCATTTTAGTACATTGTTAAACAATCATCATAAAAAAATGATTTTGTTTTCTTTTCATGTAAAACAGACGATAATGGAAAACTACAGGTGTTATTATTGTACAGAGTCCTTTACATGCCTAAAAGAAATACTAATCCATAACACAGCTACATGTAACCATTACGTAGAACAATTTAAACTTTGAAAACTTACCTTAGATAAAACCATCGGCAAATTAGGTTATCGGACAAAAATATATGCTGATATGACTCCACACAACATAGATGAACACCACCAGCAACTCACTATTGAAACTGGCGTTATCAAAGTGATAGAAAAAGTTAATCAAAGTGCCTGCCCATCGCCAGAGGAGTGCCCGTGTTAAGAATCGGAATCGCATAAGAACAGGCCAAAATACCTTTGCGTGTATTGTAGTAACGATAAACAAACTTTGAGTGAGATAACAAAAACAATGCATAGAGCACCATGGTGACAAGCCCTTGAAATACAGGGAGTTTGAATTTGATCCCGTACTAAACAAATACGGTTATAAATATAACAAAACAAATACGGTTATAAATCAAAGCTGCATGAAGGTATTATCCCATGTGTACCATTCGATGCAATCTTTCTGGTATCATATAATGTATAATGAATCAGATCAGTAATTCCTCAAACATATTTGAAACCTCTAATATGGTGACAAATACATGACTCAGCGGTGCAAGTGCCACTTAAACCTGCAGCTTTGACTCGAGTCCCTTTACATCAAGGGATTAAATAATAAGTAGGGACATTTTTAAATTTCTATGCTTTTCATGCTATCCCAAATGACGTGGAACACGTGTTATGGCATCTATGTGTACGTGGAATGAAAATTTCGCATGCTAATTTTGCTTCTAATCTATAATTATTTATATGCAAGTTGCGTTAAAATTGATTTCACTAATAACAATGATATGAATGTTGATGTTTGTTGAAAGTATTTTTTTTATATTCCATTACACACATCGTGTGAGTTTTTTGTTATAAATAGTTGTTTTCAAAGAATAATATCCAACCTGTCTTTGGAAAACATGTCCAATACACTGCAGTTTGTGCATTATCCATTTTAAGTTTGGTTATTATCCACAGAAATGTTCATATCAGTTTGGATTTATCCATAAACTTGTATACCCGTCCTGCAAACACATGACTTTAACACAGAAACACACTAGGTGTTAAAATTAAAATGTAAACTTTTAAAGGACATTCATGATACAATTTGTCATATCTCTGTTACAGTTTCGCTCACTCTTTTGTAAATTAACGTGTTTTGACAGAAGGATACGGTGCTCTTGTCAGAAGTATAACATTTCGACGTTGAGCGGAAAAGTTGTGGTATTCGCCCTATCACCGTGGGAATAGTAGAATACAGTACCCACCTTGAACGTAAGGATAACTAACACTATTAATTAAAACAACAACACAGATTTATACGTTTACAAAAAATCTGTCTACCGCGCATTTGATAAAAATACGCAGGTTTTCTTTTTCCGCATGCGTACACGACGTGTTGTAAATCTATAAATAGGACATATCTAAATAAAGTGCTTATAAGCCCCGCATTTCCATCGGTTTTCATCGCTACGCATGCGCAATGAAATAAGCGCAAAAAATCGCAAACAAATGCTTAAAAACGGTTTAAAACGGTTAAAAACTCAATCGCTTTTAATCGCAACCTTGCGGAACATAATAGCTAACTCTACTGAAAGTGTTTCCGGTATATTTGAAATCCAGTATAATCCAACTTTCACTATTTATGTATCCTCTTAATCAATGTCATATATTTTATATTATAGGCTTAAAAAATCACGACTTCTCACTTCCATGCATGCGCGATAAGTTCTAAATTGTAAACACTGCAACCTGTAGTAAGACACTCCAATTTCCCTGTCTCATAGGGGCAAGATGTATAAAAAACCTAAAACATGACTAATCTGATTAGATAGAGCACACAAAACATTGAAGTTAAAAAATAAATCGTGGTTTTTATTTTAAATTTAGTTTATAATTGCAAGTTTAAGCTCTAATAAGAATTGACAAAACCCATACTTCAATCGTACAGCCTTTGTGTGCGATTTAAGAAATCTTTACACAGGTCTACATTTCTAGATCAAGCCAGCAATTTTCATCAGAACGTAAAGTTATGAAATTAATATTTTAAACTAGAAATGGCGAGGCAGAGGCCGCATGTTTGACCCAGGGGCGCCCCAGGATTGGTAATGGGGCTATGCATAGTTGACCGTTTTGTCATAAGAGATGTTAAGTATCAATTTGAAGTAAATATGTGTAGAAATGAAGAAGTTAATGTAAACTAACGTAAACAAATGTGTGAAATTCGCTGACTCGGCCCCATACCAACCCACATTACATTTTACCCATAGGTCAAATCAAAATTCCAAATAGTACACTGTCGCACATATGCTTATAGTTACCATGTGAGTAAGTTTCAAGGTTCTAGTGCTTATAGTGTAGGGGCAGATAGTGGCCAGGACGGACGGACAAACGGCAGAGATAAGCACATAATAGATTTCAAAATCTAAACGCGGACCCTAAGTTAAAGGTCAAGGTCACAGGGATAACATATTTATGCGCATGGAAATGTCTTGTCCAGATACACATGCGTACCAAATATGAAAGCCATATCTGAAGGGACACAGACGTTATGAGCTTTTTTTTAATCGCGGTCACATATTTCGAAACCTGAACGCGGATCCCAAGTTCGAAAATTTTATGCGCATGGAAAGGTGTTGTCCAGATACACATGCGTACCAAATATGAAAGCAATATCTGAAGAAAACACAGACGTTATGAGCTTTTTTTGAATCGCGGTGGCATATTTCGAAACCTGAACGCGGATCCCAAGTTCGAAAATTTCATGCGCATGGAAAGGTGTTGTCCAGATACACATGCGTACCAAATATGAAAGCAATATCTGAAAGGACAAAGGTCGGTATGAGCCTTTTTCGAATCGCGGTCGCAGATTTCGAAAACCTGAACGCTGACTTCAAGTTCAAGGTCAAGGTCACGGGGGTCAAACATTTTATGCGCATGGAAAGGTGTTGTCTAGATACACATGCATACCAAATAGGAAATCAATATCTGAAGGGCCACAGTAGTTATGAGCCTTTTTCGAATTGCGGTCGCATATTTCGAAACCTGACAGCTGACCTCAAGTTCAAGGTCAAGGTGACAGGGGTAAAATATTGTATGCGCATGGGAAGGTGTTGTCTAGATACACATGCATACCAAATATGAAAGCAATATCTGAAGGGAAACAGTAGTTATGAGCCTTTTTCGAATCACGGTCGCAGGAAAATCTCTGACCCGGCCCCACCCCAACCCCCATAACTTTTGACCCAGGGGTCAAATCAAAATTCCGTCGCTGGCACCGTCGCACATATGCTCAAATGTAAGTTTCAAGGTTCTAGTGCTAATAGTGTAGGAGGAGATAGTGGCCAGGACGGACGAATGGGCGGACGGACGGACAGACGGACGGCGGAGATAACCACATAATCCCCACTTTTTCTCCGAATTCTTTTCTTTTAGTTAAATTCTGTGCAAAAAGACTTCTTATTTTGTATTTTCAAACATCATCAATTTACAGACAGACAGACAGACAGACAGTTTATTTTGACTTGTACAATGTACATCGTCAACAACGCATTATGCAAGCAGTACAATGTAAATTGTGATAGGTACAAAGTTTTACACGTATTTACAAATTATTAACTTAGCTAACAAAGTAAATTAAATATAAAAACAACAAAGACAGAAAAAAGGGAAAAAAATGAAAATAGGATGAACATTTAAAGCATTAATGCGTTAATAATAGATGTTCGAACTTTAAGTGATTTTTTTACAAAAAGACATACTTTTATAAGTTCTATTTTATTATTCGATTGCAGTAAATTTAAATATTTATACATAGTTGGCCTTTTATAACAACATGTTTTTATGTATGTTTTTCTAATGTTTCTAAACGCCGGGAAAATGCAAATAAAATGAAATTCATCTTCAATATCGGTCGAATTGCAACACATGCAGAAACGCTGATTTCTAGCAACGTCTCTTGCATAACGACCGGTTTGAATATGTAGTGGATGGGCTGACAATCTTAATCTGGTGAAAAAGTATCTCTAATTCTTGGTAAAATGTCTAAGTAGGACTTATATTCAAAATTGATTTTAAAATTTCGATAAACATCTAACATCGAACTATTATTTAAGGTTCTATACCAGTCCTGTGTAAAGTTATCATAAACTCTGCGTTTAAATTCCTCTACAAATGAGTTAATCTCAATATTAATAGTATTTATATCATCAAATGCATAACTAAAACCATAGTCATCAAACATTTTTTTAACATTAAATATCAAATTATGACAGCCTTTATGATACTCTGAGACGTCCAAGTTATATATGATTTTAATAATAATATTTTCAGATCTACATATCTTAAACAAATATTTAATGACACGGACATATCTATGTATATACATGGGATATCTACCCAGCTCACCATAAACACATGCATTACATGTGTTAAGTTTTACCTTTAATAATCTTTGCAAAATTTCAAATGGATTCTTTCAAGTTCCTTAGATTTAGTATAGCCCCAGACTTCCGAAGCATAATTTAAAATAGAACCAACAAATGCGTCAAATAAATGACAAAGTATCTTCGGCTTTAAATCGTAGTCATTACATTTAGACAATAAAATATTCATTGCTTTTAATGCTTTACCCGTTAGGTGTTCCTGATTCAATGTGAAACTCCCAGTAAAATTAAAAACAACCCGAAGATAGTTAAAATCATTCACAACTTGAATGTCATGACATTGTAGGTCCACTTTTTATTTGGCATTAATCCGCCTCTTTTCCGAAATACTGTAATTTTTGTTTTCTCTGTATTTACTTTCAATCCCCATAAATTACAATAATAATAAAGATTATCTAAATGGTTTTGAATTTCATCGGGCGATTTACCTACAATAGCCATATCATCAGCAAATAACAGTAAAATCAATACAATGTCGTCAATATTCAATCCGGATTGTAAATCATTTTGTAAAAACAAATCAAGATCTTCTACAAACAAAGAAAATAATAAAGGTGACATAACTTCACCCTGTCGGAGCCCCACTGCGTAAGAAAAATAGTCAGAATTTGAAGACAATGACTTAACACAAGATTTAACTTTTTGATACATGTCTCGAACAATTCTAAGAATTTTACCCTGTATGCCACATTTATACATTTTTAACCATAATGCATTTCTATATATAGTATCAAAACATTTCATCATGTCCACAAAAATAACATATAATCTCTTATTTTCAAATAAATAGTTATGAACAAGAGAATGAAGAATAATATTGCATCTGTTGTAGACCGACCTTTCCGAAATCCGAATTGGGCTTCCGAAATAGTATTATTTTCATAAATAATATTTTCAATGCGATTGTTTAAAACGGTTGTAAAAAGCTTAGACAAACAGCTAACTAAAGTAATCCCTCTATAGTTATTTACATCTTTTTTGAACCTTTCTTGTGCAGAAGGACCATTATTCCATCGGTCCATTTTTCAGGATAATATCCTGAGTTCAATACACAATTAAATAAGTCACATATATGCAAGGCTAATATATCAACACTTTCAATAAATACTCGTTCAAAAGGTTATCACTACCGAAAGATTTGTTCCGCTTCAATAATTTAACAGCATTAATTATCTCTTCAACTGTAATTGGGTCATTAAGCTCAGGGTAAACATTATTAGGATTATCAAAATTATAATTACTATTAAAATATTCGGCATCATTATTCTTATCAGTCGAAATGTCTCTGCTTAAATTTTCAAAATAATTTTTAAACTCATTTAGAGTAATATTGGAAGATGTTTTTGCCGATTTAGATTTAAAATGTTTCCAAAAGTCTCTTGGCCTACTTTTGCGTAAATTTGCTAAATCGGACATACGTTTACTATAATCAGCTTGCTTTTTTGTTTCTAACAATATTTTTGAAATTAGTTTTTGCATCACACAAAATAGCCTTGTTAGTATTACTTTTGTCAACATTAAACAATCTAAGTGCTTCTAAATACATATTACGCGCAACAAGACAATCATGGTCAAACCAGTCTTTATCTTTCTTATTGTAACCCTCAAAATAAACATCATGTGTATACAAACAATCTTTGGCAAACAATGGATCTGCAACATCGCGAATAGTATTTGAAAACTTGTCAATCAAAACATTAATTGAGTCCCTGTCAGGGAAATTGGTATTATGCACGATATCGTTAAAAGTTGGTAAGATTCGAATAATCCCTGATCGAAATTGTTCCCGCAGGGAGTCATTCCATTTATATTTTATACCTGATTGGCTTTCTTCGCTATGAAATCTGTTATTGCATAACAATGAAAACAGAACGTATTAGTCACTAATGTAGAAGCGTTCTTGAAACAATACAGTGAGCTTAATGATTAACATACTATATTGACAGTTGTAGATTGAGCAAATCAGTTCGAACATGTTTAAAAAATAACTCATAACTATTGTGTAACTGTGAGACTTTAAAATTTAATGCAGCGGTTGATGAGTATAAGTCAACGTCTGTAGATCTAACCAGTAGCTCAATACTACTTAAACAGAATTGCGTTGATCAATTTGACCCCCGATCTCGGTAAACATACTACCCAAAGGTCATAGCATTTAGTCCAAGCATAAGTCATAATCACTGTGACGACAAGACATGAAATCTTCCTGAAAATAAGGCAAACCATAAAGTAAAGGCGGAAAAAGTACGATATAACGTCAATCACCTATCCGAAGACAATAGAAACGACTATAGTCAGAAGACGTACTTACTTTAGAAGATTAGACTTTACCACTTACTCATTGAACAGTTTTTGTCACCATTTTCTCCAGTTATTAAACCATTGATAAACATTATGCCTAGACTTCTGTCATTAGTTAAGTTATAACCACTGTCTGTAGGTAGTTTGTAACCACTGCCTTAAGATAATCGAAATTATATCCTAGCCACTTTCTAACGATAGTCACTTCTTGAGGAAAGTCATTATTATTGTTTGTAGATAATCATAAATTGTAACTGTAGAAAATCAAAACCAATGTTTAAATATATTCATAATCACTGTCTGACGCTAGCCATAAGAATCGTTTAGAGATAGTCATTATAACTATTTTTAAATAAGCATTTTCTACGACTTAAGGCAATCATAACCCCTACCTGAATCTAGTAATGAAGAGAGCAATAAAACATGTCGAAAATAGTCGTAGGAACTGTCCGTAGATACATGTTACCAATGTATGGTTACCGCTGTTTTAGGAGAGTTGTAACCACTGTTAACAAAAAAAATCATAAAATAAGCTATTTCTGACGATAGTTTTTACAACAACAACAACAACAACCTTTATTAGCATATAAGCATAATACAATGCTTTTTTGCCACAAAACAGAAAGTTACGCAGTGTGTGTGTTAAACATACATTGATTCAATATTCAATAAGAGAAGTTTACAAAAAACAGTAGTACGTACAGCAGTAATCAATATAATTATATCATCAACTGTAATACGAGGAAAATGTAGAATTATTTTAATTATACAAACATATTCAATGAAAAAAAATAAAATAAAAATTAACATGGCTATGTCTTGTAGAAGTTAACAATTATAACTGATTGTCTATATTATTACGCATTTCATTAGCATTGAAAATATATTTAGCAAGGCTTATTATGTCTCTTTTATTTGCCGACTGCATTAGAAAGTCAAATTTATTGAACGTTGGCCACCTTTGAAAATATGATTTTAAATGTTTCTTTCTAATTTCTCTATATAAAGGACAAACAAGTAGAAAGTGATACTCGTTTTCTATAGCGTGTCCGTTGCAAAACTTACATTTTCTATTATCGCGTAGTATGTTATTATAACGACCTCTTTCGATTTCTAATCTATGTGACGATAATCGAAATCGTGTAAGTGATGTTTTGTATTTCTTATTTGTTATAAAATCAAGATATGGTTCTAACTCAAAAGTGTGTTTAAATCTACAATAGCTCATGAGTCTAGGGGAATTATTTATTTCACTATACCAGCTTTGTTTGTAATTATCTAATAAACGTTGTTTAATTGTGTTGTAGATGAATGTTTGATCGGTTTGATTTATGATAGTTGTTTGATCCGCCCATATATTGCTTAACCCAAGCTCGTCAAGAGTGTTTCTTATGTGTGACGCCCAATTTCGATGGTTGTATGTGATATTTTGTTGTGCATCGTTAAATATCACAGAGTATATTGTTTTTGTTATACTGTTATCACTTGATTTAAGTATTTTTAACCAATAGCGGAATATTTGTAATTTGCGTATTATGTATAGCGGGTATCGTCCTAATTCTCCGTACATACCAGCTAGATTTGTAGATTTGTTTACTTTTAAGATTTTTCGAAGTAGTTTTGTATGTATTATTTCGATTTCTTTACCTTTCGTAAATCCCCATACTTCTGCTGAATAGTGTAGGGCTGGGGTGACTAGCTTATCAAATAGGTTTAATTGTTCGCGTGTTGAGAATTCGTATTGATTAATAATAGTGAAAAGTTTATGTAGAGATCTATTTCCGCGTTCTGCTAGTGTTTGGGCTGTTTTATACCAGTTACCATTCTTAAATAGTGTTATACCTAAGTACTTGAAAGATGTCACTATTTCTAATAATTCCCCGTAGAGGTAAAAGTTATAATTTGTATGGCGATTACTTTTTTCAAAGATCAAGACCTTCGTTTTACGTGTATTAATTTTAAGTTGAGATACTATGCAGTAATTTTCAATGTCATTCAACATTGATTGTAATGATGTTGGTGATGTCGAAAATAGAACTTGATCATCTGCGTATGATAACAAGAAAAACTTAATGTCGTTAATCGTTATAATTCCTTCTATGTTTGAGTTTATGTTCTCTACCATATCATTGACGAACATTAAAAAAAGTATGCTTGAACACGGGTCTCCTTGTTTTACTCCTGTATTAGATATTATATGATCGGATATTTGTGATTTCATTTTAACGGCTGCCTTAACAGAAGTATACATAGCTCGAAACGCGGATACAAATTTGGTACTAATTTTTTGCGATATCAGTTTTTGCCATAATAGTGCACGGTTTATGCTATCATAGCATTTAGCATAATCAATGAAAATGCAGTATAATTTTTGGCCCGAATTTAGTACTTTATTTATTAGACTGTTTAGTATAAAAATACAATCTACAGTACTTTTGCCTTTTTGATAACCGTATTGGAATTCAGATATTGATTTGTTCGATTCGCACCATTTGGTTAGTCGGTTTAATAACACTTGTGAATAAATCTTTGATATTATATTATTTAGGGTTATTCCGCGATAGTTTTCTGCTTGATTTGGGTCACCACTTTTATAAATTGGTGTAATGTAACCTAGTCCCCAATCTTTCGGGTAATTTCCACTTTCAAATATGTTATTGAATATATGTGTCAGATGTGGTTTTATGATGGTGTATGAAGCTTTGATTATTTCAGCTGGTATCTGATCCGGCCCGCTTGATTTTCCGTTGTGTTGTGTTGATAATGCTTGTTGTATTTCATTCTCTGTTATCGGGGAGTCAAGAAAATCATTTGTTTCGCTGTTGCTAGTGTTGTCATGAATATTGTCAATGTTTTCATTGGACATGTCGTTTATATCATTACTATATAAATTATTGAAATGTTCATACATGTTTTCTATATTGATGTTGTCGGGAATACTCGCGTGTTGTTTATGACATTTTTTAATATTTTTCCAAAAAAATTTAGGCTGTGTTTTAGCTATATTAGTTAACCGTGCCCCTTCTACGACTCTATAGCGGTGTTTTGCTTTTCGTCTTACATCGTTATATTTTGTTCTGTGCTGAATAAAATTGTGTCTGTTTGCATCAGTTTTACTTTTATTGAAAGCATTTTTTGCGTGTTTGAAATTGTCTTTTGCATTCTTACAGGTTGAATCGAACCATTGTGGTTTTTTATGTTGCCTGTTGTGCGAATTTATTTTTATTACTTTGCCGAATATGCATGCACTGTTTTCTTGAAGATATTTAGTCAAAATACTAGTTTTCTCATCTACCGTTTTATTTTCATCAAACAATGTATTTAAGTTTTGAATTGTATTTTTTATTAACGTATTAAATTCATTAATTTTAGATTCGTCATACACTATTTTTTTAGTTTCTGTTGTATTAGATTCATTAATATTAAATGGTGTCTTTTTGGTGTGATTTTTCATATTTAAACTAAAATATAGAGCTGCATGGTCAGAAAATTCTGTCCAGTCTAGAACTTCAAATTCTTTAACAAAATTCCGCTCGAGCGAATCCTTTTGCATTAATAAATAATCCGTTACACTGAGGCCACGTGATGAACTGAAAGTGTAATTCCCATGTTTATCTTGCGCTACTCGACCGTTGGCAATAATGTGACTGGTGATTTTGCACATGGAGATCAAAGCGCGACCTTGAATGTCAATCACGTGATCTTGATTCATGCGTTTAGGAAAACTCGTGGGCGTAAAGTAAGAGTTGTTTGTATTTAAAGTGGTATCGCCATCTAAATGTTTGTCATATTCTAATATGTCTGATAAATTCCCAGTTCTTGAGTTTAAATCTCCAACAATGTATGTAAGGCCTAAATTACAATATTTTTCGATGCCTTTTTCTAATTCCTCAAAAAAATCAAAATCTTTGTCTTTTAATACTTTTGAAGTGATAGGTGGAATGTATGTACAACATAAGTATACATTTTTATCAAAATCAAACAGTGATTGATCTAATTTCAACCATACTATTCCATAATTATCTTTTTCTGCAACAGTTATTTTATTTTTAAATGTTGTTTTATAATAAATTGAAATACCTCCGGCTTGACGACCTTTTTTAATCCCATATGATTTATGTCCATAAATGTGTTCACTAAGATAGTTTTGAATTTCGATGTTTGTTGATTGCGTTTTGCTTGTCCAAGTTTCACTTAATACCACAAGGTCGTAATCGCTGATTAATTGTAGAAAGTCACAGTCATTTATTTTTCTATTGAGTCCGTTCACATTCCACGAGATGATTTTGAACTTCTCAGTGTCCTACATATTAACTTCCCGGAAGTTCCCGTCCGCTCCTCTGGATAGTAGTTTCGGTCCCGCCCATTTTGTTGTTCTACCGGCTGCTCGTTCCCGGTCTACCAAGTGCTGCTTGTTGCGTCTTTTCTCTAGGGTCCCCCTCGTTTGTTGGATACCGATGCCTTGATGGAGTGCTTTCAGGTCTTGGCTCCGCTCAATTGCTGTTTTTCGCACCAGCTCTCGATCTTCGTAAAGATGGAATTTTGCTACAATAGGTCTCGTTTTAGATGGTTTACTCTGACCTATTCTGTGTACTCTGTCAAGGATGATATTTTTGTCGATGTGGAGAACTTCTTTAATGAGCGTTTTAATAATTTCGTCACAGTTTTCTTGGCTTGACGTTTCCGCAATACCATGAAACAGAAGATTTTCACGTAAGCTATGAAATTCAAGTTTGTCGGTAGCTTCATCAATCTGGGTGATTTTTTTGTCATATGTGTGTAGTGTATCTTCGATTTTCGTCACCTTTTCATGAAAATCTTTGATTTGGTTTTTCGACTCCGTTAACGTTTTCTTTGTCATTTCAAATTGTTCGTTAAAGAAATTTAGACTTGTTTCAATGGAATTTACTTTTTCTTCGAGATATTCAACTCTTTTGATCATTTTGTTCATGCACTCTTCAATTTTATCGATTTTTGATACTTGCGTTTTGATCTTTTTCACGTCCTCGATCATTTCGGATGCCCACATCGGAGGTACCTGACTGCCTTGACTGAAAGTCCCAAATTGATTGCAGGGAGGGGATGCGATTCCAAACTGCGTTCCGTATTGTGGTGCTCCCGGAAAATTCATATTCCAATTATATTCAGGGATATGATATTGCGAACTGTTAACTGTGCTACCAAATGTAAAATGCGTTGGCGTAGTTGACCTGTTTACACGTTTCGCTTCGTCGTCGTTGTTTACACTCGAGTTTGAACCTGTTTGACAGGTTTTAATGTGCGGGAATCCCGTGCTCGCTTGTTCAGTTTCAATAGGTGATATTGTTTTTCGTTTAGAACTTAAATTTTCCTTTTTACCTTCTTTTGAGTTTTTACATAGTTACATGTACCACTTTTATCTAAAGATTGCCAAAATAACTTTCCGAATATAGCAACAATCACTCTCTGAAGATATCCATACCAATTGTCTGAAGATGTTGATGAAAGGTGCTTCTATACCACGTGACTTTTTCAGATCTGTATTGGGAGAATAATGCGCGACCCAATAACAATTTTAATGATGTCTTTTTAAATATTTCACCATTATTAATGGTATAAAGTGGAGAGCCCGCTCATTCGTGAGTGTTTTCTATAGGTATCATGATCTTTTTAAACAAATAAGTATTTTTTCAGTAAAGTGCAACCGCGCGTATAGTCACAATGTATAGGCACCGTGAATAACAACTGTCTAAATCTTGTCTAAATAATTGTTTGAAGATTATAACTATCTGTATACAGTGGTTTGAAGGATAGGTAGAAAGTAGAAATTAATATACTAATATGTCTGAAAATAGACCGTTCCAGAATTTAGTCATTACCAAATTATCTCCCCTGAATACTTTCCTCGTCCGCCATTACACTACTTCCTAACAACCGGTAACATATATAAGAGAGCACCGATTATTCAACGGATTAATTTCTTTCTTTTTGTAAAACATTGTTGTTTGTCATGCAAATTGTATGAAATAAAGTTTTTCTGCTAGAGGAGATGTTAAGCTAGTGTTATAACAGAAAAATGTTTGAACAACTTTTTTTTTAGGTATTTGTCTAGGAAAATAAACACATTGACACTAAAAAAAACATTTAAATAAATTAAATGCAATATTTATCATTTGATTATTTGCATCAATCTTAAAATCGCGCAATCCTTTGCATTCCAGTGTTGAATTGCCCGTTTGTTCTGCATAATCCGATTATCTCGTTTTGATCAGATATTATCCAGACTTAACTAACAACATGGTGTCATCCCGGGATGTCATAAACCACACTGGGTGGCAGATGACAGTCTGGTCATTAAACACAATTGATGATGCCACTATGTCTTCTCTTTCTGGTAGTATTAAGCAGTCATTTGGTTTAATAATTTACCTCCGACATACTTAACAGTTGCGTACATTAGATATGTTACATATTGTACAAATTAAAAGTTATGTCAAATATAGAATATCAGAAATTGTACACCGTAAAGATACTAGCCCGTTTAATCCCTGGTTTAATTTATGAAAAAAAAGTATTTAATAATTATAAAATTTACCTAAAAACATAACATTTAACATATTTAGCGGGTATCGGTTAATTAAAACTACATCATTTCGTATGAAGATTTAATGTTACGACAATGCACGAACGACATCATAAAAACAAGAAATTACATTTGACACCAATGGGGGTAAATAATGTTTAAAAAAAAATATGTATATAGATATATGTGTGTTAAAATGTTAGATATTTGTCACTCATACTAACTAGTAACGAGTTTTCAATATACATGAATACACAGTTCAATTTGCATCATGTAACATTGTGTTTTTCAGTTGTATGTTTATATTCCTCAATAGCGTCATTCTCTGTACAAAACCCATCAAATTAAAATTACATGTAAATACCGTCATGCACTTCGCTTTTAGTAGGGCTTTGTAGTACTTTTATTTTCAATGCAGCCCTTACAACTTCTATCACTCATATTTTTATCACACTAGCGTACTCATGCCATTCATAATTATTTTTTTATAATTAGATGTATTATTATTGTAATTTATTGAAGCTTTTCTGCAAAAAATAAGACGGCTTATGCATAGAGCTCTTTGTTGTGTCAAATTGTCGGCCCTTCAGTCTTCAGATAATCTTGACTTTGATGCTAATGACGCGTTTTTTAAGATGCCAATAAGTGTATTAATAAATTCGTTTGGCACTAAATAATATATTTTTGAAATATTATTTAGGTGTTGTTTTTTTTTCGGAGTTTCGTTTCGATTAATTGACTAAACAAGCGTCGTTATCCATATGTTTTGCGTTACTGCAAAAACCTATAAAATACATTTTTTAGGATTTGTAGCTTTATAGCTGTTAAATGATTCCAAAGATAAAAATCTACTCAACTAGATATATTCACGTTCTCTTCATCTTCCATATAATCCCATAATAGATCGTCAAGATCAATATCACTCTCCCAAAAGTTCGGATTTTTGTACTAGACATAATTCCAGCTCGCAAAATTAAATTAAAATCCAAACAACAATTTGTTTATATCTGATTTCAGTTAGAACAAGAAAGATAATTGAAGGCGTATCAAAAATACCATACTTAATACAATATGTTATGATTTTAGAGTATATAGTTTTACCCATTTCAAACAATTAGCGTTAATTAATTGCGCGAGAATCTTAAATAAGTATAATCTGCTTGATGTTGCGGCTATTAAGATCAACACAACAATAAATGCGTGAATTGTTTGTAACAAGTTATGAGTAAAATGTCTAATCAAAATAATATGAGCGACCGAACCGGCAAATTTTCGCCGGTGATTACCATTTGTTTACACACACACACACACACACACAAAACAAACACACAAGAGCATTAATTTTTTATTTGTAACAATCAATCTCAACTTAAAACAATCAATTTACCAACAAAAAATGTGATAATCGCCTGAAAATAATTCATTAAGTAATTTATTTATCCGACATCGGCGAAGCGGGTATTCGCTACGTCTTTGGCTTTTGGAATCGCTGACTCGCAGAAGTTGGCAGTAGTGTAATGGCGGACAGTCACGTGACTGACAATATGGCGGCGGTCAATTTATCGATTCTGGAACGGTCTATAGGTTACAGTATACTAAATCTTTTTGGAGTGCAATGCTGTACTCTCGAAAAAAATCAACATCATTTATTTGAAGACACAATTTTCTGCTTGGGCACTTGCCATGACTATACTTTTTAATATGTGTTTGTGTGTGTGGTAGTAAAAACATTGCTGTGTACTAGAAAACCATTGTTATGCTTTAAGGTTGGAGACTACAAGATGGTACCCTAACATTTGGCAGTATACCCTAAACTGGAGGTGAGCCGGTAAACAGATGGCCGTAAAACAGTGACTTTTGATTCGTGGCGAGTTCTTTCTTACATACCGCGTGACCTATCTTTTTTATTGTTTAAATCATTGGGCTTGGAATGCTCTTTAAGAAAAGGTATGGTTATGGGAGTCTCTATGCGCAAAAGTTTGACTTTATTTTTTGTTAAAGATATTGCTTTCACATTGAATTTGTGTAGGAAATCTTTTAGTATATTGTCACCTATTTTCATTACCACTGTCTACAGTCGCGCTCCGTGGAAACGAATCTTCCATCTTTCGCTGACGAATCAGACTGTAGCAGTCTCCCGTAAATCTTCCATACATTGACCAATCAAATCGCAGCATTCTTTCAAACAACCTTCCATAAATCGCAATCTTGAAATTCTTAGCGAGAAAGCCTGTGTATTATTTGCGTATTGTTTTAAGCACTAATCCAACTGTTATAACAACGATTGTTCATTTAAATAGGTGAGAATAATATCACAGTCAATAATGACAGTAATCGTTTTTAGTGTTAACGTGCATATTTGTATTATCGTCTTGTTATTGTAGTGTACATGTTTTTCGGATTTCGGACAGCCCATTCATCGAGTATTATTGTTGTGGTTTCGTGAGTACTCTTAGTGTAGAATACTGCTGTTTAGTTGTTTATATGGATTTAAAACGTTTTCCGTTTTAATCATTTACCCCCCCCCCCCCCCCTTTCGTTTATACGTTAAATTGCACAGGTGACAATGTTTACTTATGTATTAGGACTGATTTTTCTCCCTTTTGATTAAAACAACGCTTTACAAAGGTATAATTGGAGTCTAGAATTCCACTTTATAGATAATTCCCAGCTTAGTATTTAATAGAGTATTAATAAAGGGTTATTTCACTTATTTCAATTTTGCGTTGACTTACTCCCAAAAGCCTTTTTAGGTTTAATAGTTAAATTCAACCCGAGACTATTACATTGGTGGAGATGCCGGGAAATTATTTAAAGGGATAGGTTTATTTCTGGGAAATAGGTGCAAAGATTTAGCGATAATTGGGTTTTCATATACATTGAGATTTACCTTTATGGATCATAGATATTGTGGTTGGAAGTTGAAAGTGTTGACTTAATTTACAGATATTGTGCTTGGGATATAAGACAATTTGAGATGTTGTATTGGGTGAGATTTATGTTTGACTGGGTTCTTGTTTCAATTATTTGGTTTTGACCAACAATAGTTATAGTTGATAGATATAGTGATTTGAGGCTGACTAGATGTAATATCGTTCTTTATTGAGATTGAGAATATCTGAGATCGAGGTCAATTTTATTGAGATTGTTTGCATTTGAGGTTGTTTGATAATGACTCAAGAATTAGAATAGGAGACTATTGAGATGGTGTGTTTACACATGCTTTTGATGGGCATAGGTTTAAATTATTAGTTGACTACCCAGTAGTGTTGTTTAAGTAGTTTACATATACATGGTAGGATTAGTAGAAACTTGATTATTTACGTGGTTCGCAGTTTATTTAAACCAGTTGTGTGTATTTGAGGGCATTTAATTAGGATATTGTGCATGGAGGTTAAACATTTCATGAGCTGTGTATTGTGTTTTAGAAATTATTTTTAATTGGCATGGCCTATGCAGATGCACATTTGAAAGGGAATTTATCTCAAATTGATAATAATTCGTTACTTACTAGCATTCATGAAGGAATAGAAAGTAAACTAACCATGTTCTCCACACCTAGCTTTTAGCTAGTAATGCTGATACAGCAGGAGTAAGAAGCAAAACAAAGGTTCCCAGTAAGCCCAAATTTGATCCTGATTTCAGCTCTAACACTCAGAGAATGGAACATAATGAAAAAGTGGAGAATTAGGGGTTAATAAAAGGGACCGTTTAGAACAAAGCTTAGACGAACACTTTCATGAACAATATTTTCACAGGGATGTGCCCCGTAGAGATTTTCATTTAACCCTTATGAACCAAGAACCTATTTAAATTCAAATAGGGGATTTGAACATGAGTCTAGAACTGGCAGGGATTTTTCAAGTAGTTCAAATACCTATTCAAGGCCACTGGGAAGAGGTACCATGAAGCCTGATAAATTTGATTGTAAAACATGGGAATGGTCTGACATTTTGAGCAAGTTAGCGATTGGAATGGGTGGACTGAACGAGAAAAGGGGTGTATGCTAACAATGTGTTTAAGAGGGGAGGCCCAGCAGATATTGTCTACTTTGCATTCTTCAAAATTACAAAACTACAGGGCCATTAAGGAAATTTTGGACCAACGGTACACACCTAGAGAACGAGTTTTGGCATACAGATGCGAATTCAGGGCAAGGAAAAGGGAAAGAAACGAATCAGTAACAGCTTTCGGAAATGCTCTTAGGAAATTAGGGAATAAAGCGTTTCCAGAAATTGAACCACAGGAATTAGAGACATGTATAATTGACCAATATGTTCAAGGTTAAGGTAATTTTGAATTACAAAAACATGTTAAATTCACCCATCCCTTCACTCTTGATGCTGCAATTAGTGCTGCAGTTGAGTACTGTGCTTTACAGGGCTCTTAAGATAGTAAACCAGAGACTTGGAATCCCTAAATTAAACTATGAGGTATAGTGACCCTGTTGCCTCTCTAAGATCCTCAGTTATGCGGACAGAATGTTCAGTAGAGGACTTTAAAGAAATGTTCAGTTCAATTCTGGAGGAAAAAAAGCAAACACTTGCAGTGAATCATAATCAAAATAGTAGAAACAGGAACTTTCAGGCAAGCAGTGAAAATGATAAAAGCTATCACCTCCCCAGAAACATATAGAGCATAAAAAATATTTGGTAGAAAAAGGACAGGTCGATCAACAAATAAATAGTCAAGGGCCAGATAAAATTGTAAATGAGATCTTTAAGTCAGATCAATCAGAGAGAGAGACATCACACATGAGTACCCTGGAAACAGAACATAGATAGTGTAGACATTGATCCCAATTTAGACAAACTAGGCAATTGTGGAAATGTAGCAAATGATGTCCCAGAAGTAGCAATTATGAAAACATGTTGTATGTAAAGGCAGTCTTTGATCCATGTGTAAGAGGAAGTTTGCTTGTAGATTCGGGTAGTAATGTGTCCTTTTTATCAAGGAAAAGATGGGAGTGTATCACAAATAAGCCCAAACTGGTGCCTCCAAGACGACCTCTCATTGCTGCTTATGGGGAAGAAATTAAAATAATTGTTCGATGTACATTGCCCTTTCAAATAGAACACATGAATTTCGAACACGAGTTTTTAGTGGGTGATATTGCAGAATCCTATGGAATATTAGGCATGGACTTCTTGGAGGTACAACAAGCCTCAATTAAAGTACATAAGAATGTTCTAACACCCAAAATGGGTAAAGTAAAACTGCACAAATATCAATCTTTTTGCTGTGCTCGTATTCAAACGTTGGAGTCTATAAGCATACCAGCTAGATCAAAAAAGTACATTTCAGCTTTTGTAAATGGGAACTGCAAGTCAGATTTTTCAGTTCTATAACCTACGCAGAATCACTTAAGCGCGGGTTTTTTTGTTGCTAGAACACCAGTGGACGCAGCCTGTAGTAAAACAATTATATGTGTCATGAATGTGAGTGATGAAACTAAAACATTAAAGTCTGACACCATCCTTGGGAAATTATATCCTGTCCAAAAGATTGTCCATGATGTGAACATAGATCCCAAATCAGTTGAGAAACCTGGGGAATCACCCGAACATTTG
The DNA here is from genome assembly GCF_020536995.1 of Dreissena polymorpha. Taxonomy (NCBI): domain Eukaryota; kingdom Metazoa; phylum Mollusca; class Bivalvia; order Myida; family Dreissenidae; genus Dreissena; species Dreissena polymorpha. The sequence continues at coordinate 63,691,089 of NC_068362.1, forward strand.
AGGCCACTTTTAGAATCTGTCTCTGTGAAAATAACTGATCAAGAAAAGGCTCACATAAGTTATCTTTTAGCATCTTTTTCTGATACCTATGTGGGCCCTGATGGAAAGTAAGGATATACAGAGATTGTGGAACATTACATAAATACGGGTGATGCTGTGCCCATTCAATGTAAACCTAGGGGAATTCCCATACATATGCAAGATGTAGCTGACAAAGAAATTGATAAATTACTGGAACAAAATGTGATTGAACCTAGAAATAGTCCATGGGCATCTTCAATATGTTTAGTAACAAAGCGAGATGGTTCTGTCCGTTTTTGTGTTGATTTACAGGGCCTTAATTCAGTGACCGTATTTGATGCATACCCTTTGCCCCGTATAGATGAAACATTGGATCAACTCGCAGGTAGCTACTATTTTCATAGTTTGGACTTGGCGTCTGGATATTTCCAGCTAAACCTGAAAAGAAATGATGCCCCTAAGACTAGTTTTCGGGTCCCTGGCATAGGTCAGTTCCAATTCAGAGTAGTTGCAATGGGTTTGAAAAATGCCCCTGCTAGTTTTGAACGTATGATGGAACATATTCTGGCGGGCTTGACCTTTGATAAATGCCTTGTGTATCTTGATGATGTGTGCATAATGGGAAATACCTTTGAGGAAGCATTGAAAAACCTAAAATTAGTTCTAATGAGGTTAAGACAAGCTAATTTGAAATTGAAGCCTTCAAAGTGCAAATTTTTTCAGAAAGAGATAGTGTTTTGGGGTCATAAGGTCTCTTCAAAAGGTATAGCATGTGATCCAGAAAAGGTTGAAACTATTAAGAAATGGCCTACACCTACCAATAAACAAGAAGTAATGTCTTGGTTAGGTCTATGTGGCTATTATAGGAAAATGATTCTAAATTTTGCCCAAATTGCTTTGCCATTGACAAGATTGACCAAAAAGCGCCAGATCTATGTATGGGATGAAACTGAAAATCTTGCATTTGAATCATTGAAAAAGCATTTAGTAAGTTCACCTATACTGGCCTACCCGGAACGAGACGGAGCTCCTTTTGTTTTGGACACTGATGCTAGCAGTGACACTATTTCAGGTATTATTTCCAAAGTTCAAAATGGTGTGGAAAGAGTTTTGGCATTTGGTAGTAAAACCCTTACCCCAGCCCAAGGAAAATATTGTACTACAAAGAGGGAGTTGTTGGCAATTGTTCATTTTGTTAACCAGGTTTTCCGAAGGAAAAAACTGGTTGGATTGGCGAATGCGGGCGGGCTGGCGGGCGGGCGGAACAAGCTTGTCCGGAACATAACTATGTCGTTCAGTGTCCGATTTTAAAATCATTTGGCACATTTGTTCACCATCATTGAACGGTGTGTCGCGCGAAAGAATTACGTCAATATATCCAAGGTCAAGGTCACACTTTGAGTTAAAAGGTCAAAAATGGCCATAAATGAGCTTGTCCGGGCCATAACTATGTCATTCATTGTCAGATTTTAAAATCATTTAGCACATGTGTTCACCATCATTGGACGGTGTGTCGCGCGAAAGAATTACGTCGATATCTCCAAGGTCAAGGTCCAACTTTGAGTTCCAAGGTCAAAATGGCCATAAATGAGCTTGTCCTGGCCATAACTATGTCATTTATTGTCAGATTTTAAAATCATTTGGCACATTTGTTTACCATCATTGTACGGTGTGTCACGCGAAAGAATTACGTCGATATCTCCAAGGTCAAGGTCACACTTTGAGTTCAGAGGTCAAAAATGGCCCTAAATGAGCTTGTCCTGGCCATAACTATGTCATTCATTGTCAGATTTTAAAATCATTTGGCACATTTGTTCACCATCATTTGACGGTGCGTTGCGCAAAAGAATTACGTCGATATCTCCAAGGTCAAGGTCAGACTTTGAGTTCAAAGGTCAAAAATGGCCATAAATGAGCTTGTCCTGGCCATAACTATGTCATTCATTGTCAGATTTTAAAATCATTTGGCACATTTATTCACCATCATTGTACGGTGTGAATTACGTAGATATCTTCAAGGTCAAGGTCGACACGACTAAAAATAGATTGATTTTGAAACAAGGGGGGTAATTGTTTTGAACAATCAGTAGCAATGCACATTTTGAGTTGCAGTTGTCTCCCTTTATCAGACTTTTTTTATTGAAAACCTGGTTTTGTGACAATTTTGTCCCTTGTTCAGGCTTACAGACACTATTTGCTAGACAAGAAATTCATTATAAGGTCTGATCATAAGAGTCTTACGTACTTGCACAGAGATCCTGATGGTCTCTTGGCTAATGGCTTAACATTCTTGGATGCTATGAGTATGAAATAGTGTACCGTCCAGGGTTCCAACATAAGAATGCAGACAGTTTAACACGGCAGATAAAACGATCTTGTCATCTTACGGAATGTTATGATTGTAATCCTCCCAAAGGGAGTCCTATCCAGTGCAACACAATGAACTCTATGGGTGATGGGGCTGGATCCAATGAACTTAATTATGACAAAAAGTCTATTGAGTCTGACAAGGAAGAGATCAGTGGGAATAACTTAAACATGGACAACGAGGGGTTCAGTTGGTTAAAGAAATTGTCACCTGATGAATAACGAGAGTAACAAAAAGAAGATAAGGGCATTTCAGAATTAATAAGACTTAAAACTTTGTTCCAAAATAAACCTGATAAATCTGAGATTAGGTTTACCAGCAGTGATGTCATGACAATGTGGCAATCCTGGAAAGTAATGATAGTTTGCAATAGGATCGTGTATCACAAGAACATAAGTTGTCTGGGATGAAGTCCTTTTGCTGGTCGCTCCTCTGAAACTAAGATCTGACATATTTGATGGACTACATAGGCAGCGTTATTCTGGTCATTTAGGAAGGGATAGGACTGTCGAGTCAATCAAGCGCCGTTTCTATTGGCTTGGTCTCTCCAGTGATGTAGCCAGATGGGTGAAAGAATGTGACATGTGTGCTAGAGGGAAGCCAGGTCTTGGAAAGGGAAAAAATGCATTGTATCAAATAAAGGCGAATCGGTTCATGCAAATATTGGCTGTTGATATCATGGGTCCCCTCATAACAACCAAGAAGAATAATGAGTATATTCTGGTATATGGAGACTATTATAGCAAGTGGAAAATGGCGTTTGCAATACCTAATCAGACTGCATATACAGTGGCTGAATTATTGGTAACTCGAGTGTTTTTGGTTTTCGGCGCTACCAACCCAAATTCATACAGACCAAGGAAGAAACTTTAAATCCAAATTGTTCAGTGCCTTGTGAAGAATTTTAGGAATTGAAAAAAAACTAGAACATGTGCATTTAACCCTAAATCAGATGGCATGATAGAACGGTGTAACAGAACTGTTATTTCAATGTTAAAGTTATTTCTTTCTTCCGAGGAAAATTTCCGTGATTGGGACGATCATTTGGACTATGTTATGTCGACTTATAGAACTACACAACACAAAAGTACGGGATGTTCCCAAAACTTATTAATTTTAGGTAAGGAAATAGACACAATTGACGTCATGTATGGCCCGCCTCCAAATCAAATAGAGCCGAAATGTCCAGTTCAATATGTGGAATGGGTGAGAAACGCTATGCGTAAAGCTTTTGAAATAACCCATACTTGGGGGATTTCAGCGGAAAGTCAGAAGAAATATTGGAGATGTTATCCCCCAGAAGCCAATCAAAAACTGGGTCTGGGTTGGACGGGACCTTACTTGGTTTTGAAGAAAATCACTACCTTGACATACTGCATGCAAAAAAGTGAGGCCACTCCAAGTATTGTTGTTCATGTTGATCACTTGAAGCCGTATGAAGGTACACATGCTCCTGAAAACTGGGTTAAACGGGATCTGGAACAAACAGATGAAAATGAGATTTCTTTGAGAAAGGTAGTCACAGACTCTGTTAATAAAACAAGTACAAAATCAGGATTAGACTATTCTTCTTCTTCAGAAGAAGTTACTCCATACATTCCACATTCCCGACGGGAACGTATCATTAAGCCAAGGAAAATTTATGATCCAGGCTAAAATGTGAACATTTAAGTTAGAATGCAAACTAAGGGACAATTGACCTGTATATATTGTATAATATGAGTTGTCGAGTTGCACTGATCATCTCAGACGATTGTTAGCAGATACTGTACGGCATTGACTAATTGTTAACATGTTGCATGTTCATTTTGCAATCAATATCTGCATATAGAGATAAATCTTTACTTTTAAATAAAATCAGTGTTATGTTGATTAATGCAAGAAAATGTAGGGATGATGAGGGTTTTCTGTGGATTTACTTATCAAGTAATCCATATGTTTGTGTTTTTTTTATTTTTGAAATGGTACTATAAGGGAATATTGATGTTAATTCTTGAATAAGTCTTGTTGATTGAAGGGGGAAGGGGAATAGTAAATGTTGATTATGCATGTATTTAAAAAATGTGTTAAATGAACAAGTTGTTCATATGATTAAAATACATTGTATATAAAATTATGTTGTACATACTGCTATAAAAAAATAGTTGTAGAATTGTACTTGGTATAGGAACCAGTAAGATCAGATTTGGCAAATCATTACTGGCATGTTGTAATTAAAAAGAATGCAAGTTATAGCTTGCACATTTGGCAACTAATATATATAACTGGGCATACATAATTATGACGCTTGAATTAAACTTTTGTATATATGATCAACGTTACACAATGTTAGAAGTGTACTTGATTTGCCAGGGCTAAAGTCTGGTATCTTCGTTGATCTCATATATTGGGAAAGGAAACTGTTAAACAGAAAGCATGTTAAAAACCTGGTTTAAATAATAAAATATTATAAATGTATACGGGTGATAAATTAATTTTTTTTAGATGAATGGGAACTTGTTAGTAAATCATAAGTATATTATTACTAAGAATTGAATACGATTGTTTAAAGTTGTAATGCTCGTCAAGATTGACAATAAGATTAGTTTTAATTATTGAATGTCATGAGCGTCCGTTTTATATCAGGAGACTGAATATCCGGATCATTATCACTTTTTGATTGTCTGTATTTATTTTGTTTAAACTCTTGTGCGATCTTTATGATCACAATGTTTAAAATTAAAGGATTAGAAAATATAATGAATAGATTGAAATTATCGTAAATACTCACTTGTAACCTTAACATAATGTATCTTGATGATATAGCACTGTAGACGATTTTTGTGAATTACTTGTTGTTTTATATTATCGAAGCACACTGTCGTTGTCGGCTTCGGTGCTTTGTCAACTTTTTGCAAATATACAATTGTCCTATTGTAAAGGGGTAGAATAAAAGTTAATACGATTAATTACGGAATTAGAATTGAAAATTCGTATAAAGTATTGCTTTAAGTTTAAACAAAGTAATTGTTGATATTATATTATAAAATTATTCTCGCTAACTTTTTGTAAGGGAAATATAAATAACTAAATAAATTTCTTCCTATTATTAACTGTATGTGTGCTAATACTAAACTATTTTGCAGAATGGAGTTAACCAGGCCAATATTTCCAGAACATGGCAACTACCAATTAAGGATATCACGTTAAAACGTTTAAACGGTCGCGTTTCGTGTTTTGGTCAAAAACGTTTACAAAAACTGTATACGTTTAAACGACAGTCAATATCAATAAAATTCATTTAAGTTCATTACGTTTCGACGTTGCAAAGCTTGTTAACAGCTGCTGAAAAAGACTCGTATTAAAAACTATTTGTATCACGTGCACCAGATGGCCCTTATTCACAATACCGTAAACATAACAATACATCATGTACGGACTAGACGTATTGAATATTTAACGCGCGTCATCACGAAATTCCCGCCTTTTGTTGCATGTCCCGAGTCTTGAAAATTCGACGCCCGTCGGCACGAAGTGCACGAGGAAATTTTACCGACGTTTCTTCATCGGCATTCATTTCTAGAGATACGGCCATTTCTCCGTATAGAAACATTTTTACTGAAATTGAAGTATGCATCTTTTGATGTACTTCGTGTTAAGTAAAACATTGAAAATTTTAAAACCGGTTAATATTCTTATTTAAGGAATGTTGGTTCGGTATTAATTTGTTTTTGTTACAAAATATTACGGCATGAAAGTAGACAAAGTGTAACCCAATGGTTCGACAACGACGAGAACAGTTTGTTTAAATATGACGTCATTGTGCAAATGGGATATGCACTAAATATAACTTTCGGAAGTAATTACTGCTTTCAGTTTGGAGAGGCCATGGCACTGATGCTTTTACAACGGACATAGGGATACCGTTTAAACGGTAACGTTTCGTTTATTTCATTTCGTTTAAACGTTTAGAAAAATATGTAAACGTGATACCCTTACTACCAATGCCCTGATCCAAGTTTCAGCGCCTCCGGTTTTGCCAAAGTGACAAATTATAATGAACATTGGCAAAGAGTTAATGTACAAACCAGTCGACTCTATAGATGCTTCGTATGCCCGTTCACCACTTCCAAGCTGAGCAAGGCTAGGGCCCATACTCGCTCATTCGGGCATCGTCATTGTTGTATGGCCGTCGAGGTCTTTAACGGACATTACATATTACCCGGTGAAACTCTACGGCCCAGAGCTGCTTCTGCTGAAGAACGGGTAGAGTTGGCGGCCAGACGAGAATAGGCGAGGAGGGACCGGGAGAGCAATGTAAACATGGACCTCGTAGAGTACTTTACTCAACAATGGGCTGAGGTCCATGAGTTGGACTATTATCACGACTAGTGTTTACCGTGACTGACTTTTCTGTAATATTTTAATATTAATGTTTAATATTGTGTAAGAGCAATTGAATTAATCCTTAAATAAGTTTCATTTCATTCAATTATTTTGTTAAGGGGGGGGGGGGGAATGTAATAGGACTGTTTTTTCTCCCTTTTGATTAATTAATTCCCTTTTTGTATTTAAAACTTTAATATAATGTTGTTTAAGGGGTTTTTGTATTTTTCGTGTTGGGTGGGTGTTTCTTACACTTAAATTCTAGTCGAGGGTGGGAGTTGGTTTGTTTGTACATTGTTATATTTTGACATTCATATATTGTTTATACTCTGTACTCTGGGAAGTCATCTTCCACTGAAGGAGTCATTGCTCCGACTTAGGACAACGCCTTACAAAGGTAAAATTGGAATATAGAATTCCACTTTATAGATAATTTCTAGCTTAGTATTTAATAGAGTATTAATAAAGGTTTTTTCACTTATTTCAATTTTGCGTTGACTTACTCCCAAAAGCCTTTTTAGGTTTAATAGTTAAATTGAACCCGAGACTATTACACTTATTAAAATTAATAATATTTTCTAAATCTTTTTGTGTTTTCATATGTAATGTTGTTACATGTACAGTCATGAGTCTGCGTCCGAAATTCGAGCGATTACCCTCTGGGGATCTGCGAATGATTCGCCGAGAGGTCCCTATGGTAAGCACAGGCAGCCTTCCGGCACTGTGTCAGTCACCAGATGTGGTTGAGGATCAGGCGGTAGCTGCCGTGCAAAGATTGGGCGGAGATGTCACTAGCCGCCAGCTTATCCTAGGGCAATACACAATGCAGTTTGGAAAGTATAGGGGACAGACTTTCCACAGGGTTGTGGAACACGCCCAAGGATTTTGTGCATATATTGTGTATGACATGAGGAAGGAGGTGCGGGTAGACACTCCTTTGAGGAAATGATTAATTACTTGCTTTATATACATGTGTGAGACTAATATTCAATTTAGCTGTTCAATCATAATGTTATTCTATTTTAATAAGACAGAAGTGTTACCTAATTTGTTTTATTGTACATCCACCTATCTGGAACATGAGTTTGTAAATGTTATTTTTAATGTTTTCTTCTGATTGGAGACATATAGTGTAAGCATTGTTTGTTTTGATAATATTTAAAGTGTAATTTGGTTCAATATTTAAAAAAAATGTACATGACTCGCTTGAGTTAATGCATATACTTCACATTCCTTATTTTATCAGAAGAAATTGTTTGCCAAAACATTCCAATTTTGAGTTTGTAACTATGTATTTTTGGTAGTCAGTAGTTGTTTCTGATTTGTTGGTCTGTTGTTGTAGTAATTGCATATAAGGCATCAAATAACTTTTAAATTGTTAAAGTCAAGGAGGCTGTAGAGCACCACAAGACAAAGAAGGAAAAAATGCCGACACCCACTGCCAGTACTCCAACCACCAAGGCAGAGCTTTTCAGCAAGATGCCTGCTGACCTGGCCCGTAAGCAGTTGCGGGAACAGTCTGCCCGAAATCGACCTCTCAGACCAAACCTTGCTCACGCAGAGTTTTTCCCCAGGAAGGAAATGAGCGATGATGTGCTTGTGTGGGAGGTTGAACAGATGGATTCTGCTAGAAAAGGTAATTAACTTCTAATGCAAAATAACTAGTTATTTAAATACTTAAATATTTAAATCTAGTTTGCAATTATCATAATAAACTGAATACATTTACTGTATTCCTTATATAATCAAAATGACTTTCAAGTGGAAGAAATATGTTGATACAGGTAATTTGTTATTTTTTTACAACTTTTTGTACAATAATTAATAATCATTTTCAATGTTATTTATTTGAATAGTGGTGCTGATGTTTATCCAACAAGAGGTAATGATGAATTTATCCGGTGTATGTGATACCTTTTCTGTGAAATTATATATCCTTGGCTTTTGTTCTACTATATGAATAGTAAGCTGATGTTGGTTGTTGTCTTAGTAATGAACACATAGCTGCTATACTGATAAATTTCACCTGCTCATTGTGTTTCTATTTTTAATATCGGTTTCACCTCAAGTCGTAATGGCAAGTTTTTTTCTGTCACACTTTTTTATTTAACAGAGGTTTACCATTATATTTATTAACCTCACACAATACTTTTCTTTCTTGCTTTTTAGCCTGCCTTTAATTGCTTATTGAAAGCCTTTCATTTTATTTCTAATATGCTATTACTTCTTCATAGTTTTTAATTATTTTCATCATTCAACACTACAATCATACTAATTATTTATGTCATTTAAGTGTCACTTACTGGAATGAATTAATATTTCTTAACCTTAATGCCAAAATTTCTTTTTATATTAAATATAATGTTTAGTAAAAAGTCTCTACTTCTATTGTAATTTGATGTATAAATTACAATACTGAATTGTATTCAAAAAGTTGTTTATTGGAATAAAATGATTAAATTAAATGGTTTAGACATTACTTTATTATATAACTAAAATTACTATTGATTAAAACATATTATTTTATAGAAAAAATAATTTACTAATATATCTTGTTAATGGTTTGGAGCTTCTTCAGTGAGTTTTTCCTAAATGCCAACTAGTGCACAAGGGTCAGTCCAATCCAAGCAGTCCACTGGAGTTGGCGCGAAGCTGTCTACAGTTCAGCCACCTGCAACAAAGCCACCACTAGCTACCATCACTGCCACTCAGTCTGTATTGACAACCAAGCCCCCTGGAGAGCCCTGTAGAGAGTCGCTAGATGTGGGCCATGGCAAGACAGTTGAGCTGCCACCAGCTACCACAACTGTCCCTTTTCGGACAACCAAGCCCCCTCGAGAGCCCTATAAAGGGTCGTTAGATGTGGAGCAACCTTCTGCCTTCACAGAATTGATGAGGCCAACAGTAACAGGTATTAATTGTTTTAATTAACGATAGGTTCTCTCATTTAGATAACAGCATAAATTACAAAAGAAGTTATTGAGAAAAATGATACTTATGAAAAATTCTAACACGGAACGCGACTTGTTTTCTATAGACAAAGAAGGAAATCAAGTGTGGGTTATTCTGCAATAAATTATGGGCGGAGCTTAATGTTTCGAAAATAGTTCCGAATAAATGAATAAACTATTGCAGTAAAATGCGCGTGCTAAAATGCGCTCAAAAAGAAAAGTAATAAATGTAGCATGTATATAAGTGTAATGAAACAACAAATGGTATATTTGGTGATAAGTGGAACAACCACGCCTGCAAAGAATGTTATTTGTTAAAAAACAAAATCAAGGAAACATTTATAGCATGTCAACTTTTCAGTAGCATAAATAAAGGTGACGTCATTTAGTTTCTACGATTGATGTTCTCAATGAAAGTGACGTCATTCGCAAAATATTTATAAATGAAAACGAAGTCAAATGTTTGTACAATTCAATGACCACACTAAATAGTGAACTTATATAAACAATATAGTTCACGTCCAAAAGCTTGAACCAAATCAATCAGAATAGTGTTAGAATCAAATTAATATTTTTCTTTGATGGTTTGTAGTCGAATAACCCACAGTAAGGAGTATAGATGCGTAGGAATCAAATCACTCATCGTCGAATAACCCACAGTAAGGAGTATAGATGCGTTTTATCAAATCACTCGTGCTTTGCACTCGTGATTTAATTCCTACGCATCTATACTCCTTACTGTGGGTTATTCGACTACAAACTATCATAGAATATTATTTCTTAACTCATATATGTCATGTGAAATCAATTACTGGAACAATGGCTTGCAAGTATTGATGTTTTAGCTTATGTTTCTGTTCCTTCCAAATCATGACACTGCAAATTCCAAACACTCATAATAAGTAAATATCAGATATTACACAGACACTTTTCTTTAATTTCATAATTTCCCTTCATCGAGGGCTGGCGAGCCTGTGTGCCAGACGTGGACCAGCAGTGGATTTCTAAATCCCTGTTCACTTACAGCAGTAAGGGCCACCCAGAGCTGGATGACAGAAAGCTAGATGGCTTTTGGTATTACCCTTCTAAGCCCCAGCCACTACCAAACCAAAAGCCAAGGCTTGACAGGTGTGTATGACTTTATAAACTATTAACTTAATTAAGTGAAGCTGTTTTACTTCACAATATGGCTTGAATAGCTGCATAAATGTTTATTGTTATCACGTATACATGTTATTACTAGAGTATGTATAGTAATTGTTAGTCTTGTAATACAGTGTTGTAATACATATGTATGCCCCCGGTAGGGTGGCATATAGCAGTTGAACTGTCCGTCAGTCAGTATGTCAGTATGTCAGTCTGTCCGTCCGTCCAAAAAAACGTTGGCCATAACTTTTGCAATATTGAAGATAGCAACTTGATATTTGGCATGCATGTGTATCTCATGAAGCTGCACATTTTGAGTGGTGGAAGTTCACGGTCAAGGTCATCCTTCAAGGTCAAAGGTAAAAACAAATAAAAATTATTTCAAAGCGGCGCAGTAGGGGGCATTGTGTTTCTGACGAACACATCTCTTGTTTTCTACTTCCTTTATTCTTATCAGTTTTTGTGTGCTTAAGTCTGCATTTGGAATCATGTTTAGATATTTCGGACATCGGCTGTTCCTATGGATCCCACAGCGGTTATGCAGGATGGCGCTGACCTGTCCCTTCTGCAGGGTGACCCATCTGACCAAGCAGGGTCTGTACCGGCTGACCAGGATGGTGCTGGAGATTCTTTTTACATTATTGCAACTGAGAATTTGCACTGTATCAATTGCAAGAAGAATCAGATAGGCTGGAGTGATGCCATATTGGACCAGCTTGATCCGGCTACCAGGTCTTCGTTTCCGGTACAGATGATGTACCATAGCGCATGTGACAATCGTGTCATATACTTGTTGCGCCAGAGAGGCTTAGGTAATCATGACTGTGTTAAGCTATACATTTTAATATATCGTCCACAAATGAAATTCACATTACGTGTAACTGGATTCATTCTGTCTGTCGATCAGTTAGTCACTCGGTCTCCATAAAATGGTGTAAGTTTTTGGATGGAATTCTTTCTCCATGTCTATCCTACTATTCTTATTATTGTATAATACATAGGATTGAAATTAACCAACCACACACATGTGAAGCTTTAAAATGTTTTTTCAGGTAACAGTGCTACTCAGCTGCAGAAGCAGATCACCGAGCTGCACAATTTACGTTGGACAAAGCAACAACTGCAGTACATGAGCGACTGTGCTTTGTACCGCAAGTCTGTGCAGTCTAAGGTAATTTTGACAACAACTTTCAAAGAGCCGCCCCCACACTACCCATTACCAACATAGCAGTGGTTTCTTCGTGTTTATCAGCAGGAGGTTTTATCTCGGTCGGAAGAGGTCAAGGCGGCAGTAACATCCATCTTTGGTCGGGTATTAAAGATGGACTCTACTAAGAAGGTATGAATGGATGGAAGATATTGAAGAATGCGCTCTAAATTATAGCTAACAGTTTTTTGTTTCACTGATCTAAACTGTGTAATCATAATTCATCACTATACGACCATAGTTAAATAATAACTTTGAGTACTTCGTAGCAACACTTGTTGATTGCAAATTACATAAAACGTCATAAGTTCTATTTAAGAATAGTATACCAATTAATGAAGCTTTTTTTATAAAATTGTAATGCCTTATTCAAAATAGAAACAATAACCTTTGAATAAAATTACCATTGTATTTTACAATTATTTTACAATAATTTCAGGTAACAAAGAAGCTGGCAGGTGAAGCTGCTCGGACAGCTGCGTGGTCCACTAACGTAAGTAATGAGTATGGCCAGGTACTCATGAGTGTCATGACAGCCATCGAAGGATGTGGGCTGGAGGAGATGGTGTCAGGCATCATAAGACGCTATCCGGAGGCTGATGTTTAACCGCCAGTCCTGCTGTATGTGGACAGCAACTGTTGCGGGAAGTCCGCACTGATGGACATTTTCAGGAGTGCTTGGCCTGACCTTGTCGTGCGATTGGACGTGTGGCACTTCATGCGGCGTCTTGCTGTAGGGGTCACAACGGACACCCACAGACTGTACGCTACATTCATGGGTCAGCTTTCAGCCACCAACTTCCAATGGTACAGGACCGACCTGAATCTCATTAAGTCAGCAAAACGGGAAGAACTTATTTATTCCAACATCCAAAACCCCTCCGACTCGGATATCCAAGCCCGTCTAGACCGGAAGGAATTGTCCCTGCACTGTCGTCGAATGACTCGAAGCACAGAGGTCATCACGGAGAGGATCCAGGCTGTCTTAGAGTTGTTCGATGGTGACTCTGGAAGGGATACCATGGGTGTACTACTGCTTCATCGTGAGCGTATCTGGGAGCTCTGGAAACAGCAGTAGAAGCATGTTGAGTGCCTCCAGGACCCTAAAGATGTACAGCTATACACTCAGGCAGGCACACTGAAGAAGGAGGGTGTGGTTATATAGAATAAAACCATATTTGTTTCATGTTACTACTCCTCAAATATGAACAATATACCAGAAACTTGTACGTGTAATATTAAATACAATACATATACTATTGTTGAATACATAACTCTGCAGAATAGTGTAACAATCTTTATTTAGAACTTTTAATGTGATTGTTCTGCAAGAACCAGTGCTAGCGCCAGCAACTTCCAGACTTACCTGCTGGAGGGCCTGATGCGCTGGAACGAAGACAGACAGATTGCTGCAACCAACACTGAGAAGGAAACTGTATTGTATGACGCACGGTTGAAGACCGCCACTAACAGACTGAGTCAGGAGCTCTTCAACAAGAACATTTTCCCTACATTCCAGCCTCCAAACAAATACACTGGTAATTTGAATTTCTATTAGCTATTTTTCTTTCTCAAAATTTTTAGACATGTTTAATATATTAAACCAGCTGTACATTGTGGAGTAAATAGGCAAAACTATAATTTTTATGAGTATTTTATTCCTTTCCATTGCTTGGCTTTTTGTGATGGTTTTGCGCGTCTTTAATGTTAATGCCTTATGTTGTGTTCTATGCATTGTCCTGTTTTTTATATGGTGAAAATAAAATACTAGCCATTATAATGTTTCTGGACTTAAGTTATTCCTATATATTTTATTTAATGAACGATCTTTTCTAGTCTTAACATAATTATACCCCCACAAACGAAGTTTAGGGGGGTATATAGGAGTGAGCTTGTCTGTCGGTATTTCGGTCTGTATTAAGTGTCCGCTCTCTATTTCATGTAGTTTTTATCCGATCTTCACCAATCTTGGTCAGAAGTTGTATCTTCATGATGTCTAGGCCAAGTTCGAACATGGGCCTTGCCGAGTCAAAAACTAGGTCACGGGATCACTTAGTGCGTTTTAAACATTCAGCATGTTGTCCGCTCTTTTATTCAAGTAGTTTAAATCCGATCTTCACCAAACTTAGTCAGAAGTTGTATCTAGATGACCTTAAGGCCAAGTTCGAAAATGGACCTTACCGGGTCAAAAACTAGGTCACGGGGTCACTTAGTACGTTTTACACATTGAGCATGGTGTCCGCTCTCTATTTCAAGTAGTTTAAATCCGATCTTCACCACACTTGGTCAGAAGTTGTAACTAGATGATGTGTAGGTCAAGTTCGAACATTAGCCATGCCGGGTCAAAAACTAGGTCACGGGGTCACTTAGTGTGTTTTAAACCTCACCATGTTGTCCGCTCTCAAATTCAAGTAGTTTTTATTTAATCTTTACCAAAGTTGGTCAGAAGTTGTATCTTGATAATGTCTAGGGCAAGTTTGAATATGGGTCAGGCCGGGTCAAAAACAAGGTCACGGGGTCACTTAGGGCGTTTTAAACATCACAATGTTGTCCGCTCTCAAATTCAAGTAGTTTTCATCCAATCTTTACCAAAATTGGTCAGAAGTTGTATCTTGCTAATGTCTAGGGCAAGTTTAAATATGGGTCATGCCGGGTCAAAAACAAGGTCACGGGGTCACTTAGGGCGTTTTAAACATCACAATGTTGTCCGCTCTCTAATTCAAGTAGTTTTCATCCAATCCTCTCCAAACTTGGTCAGAAGTTGTATCTAGATGATGTCTAGGTCAAGTTTGAATATGGGTTATGCCGGATCAAAAACTAGGTTACGGGGTATCTTAGTGCATTTTAAACCTCACCATGTTGTCCGCTCTCTAATTCAAGTACTTTTCATCTAATCCTCACCAAACTTGGTCACAAGTTTTATCTAAATGATCTCTAGGACAAGTTTGAACATGGGGCCATTTCGGGCCTAAAACTAGATCACGGAGTCACTAAGTGCGTTTTTTAACATTCAGCATGGTGTGCGCTCTCTAATTCAAGTAGTTTATATCCGATCTTCACCAAACTTGGTCAGAAGTTTTATGGAGATGATCTTAAGGCCAAGTTAGAACATGGGCCTTTCTGGGTCAAAAACTAGGTCAAGGGGTCACTTAGTGCGTTTTAAAAATTGAGCATGGTGTCCGCTGTTTTTTGTGAAGACGACATGCAAAATATTATGTGTTGATGCGGCGTGTGGGGGTATTCGTCATGTCTGTGACAAAGCTCTAGTTTCTTATTGCGTTTAAGTTCTTCTTTGGTTTACAGAAGAGCTGATAGGTATTGAATACCTATACAGCCAAACTGGTAAGCCGCTAGGTGCTCAAGACCCTGTTAGTGAGACCGAGCCTGATGCACTCCTCTTGGATGAGGGCTTTGAGGAACCCGCAACCATTGATGATGATGATCAAACCATCCAGATAGAGGACTCGTTCATGCCTGCTTTGAATCGTGAGAAGGCTAGACAGATCATGCAGCAGAACAGGCCGTCTCAATCAGGTACTGAGGTAGTAGAGTGTACAGAATACCTAACATAGTTGACATTTTCATAATTTAATTATTATACTTATTTTCATATTGAAACAAGTGGCATGTTTGTTGGTGTTAAATGTTACAGATTTGAAATTGTTTAGAAATGTTCGTTGTTAAATCAGAAGTAAGTGATGTTAGGGAAGTCCTTATAGTAGATGTCATAATTAAAAAAACCTATTCTGCTTATTTGTAAAGTTGTCTGAAAATGCTATGGATGCAGAGCAGATAAAAAAAGTTGTGCAAAGAAAAAGTCCAGCTAAGCACAAAACCCCACCTACAGCAACTGGTGTCTGTATTGGAACAGCAACATCAGCTACTGTTACAATAACTGCAGCTACTATCACATCGTCATCTGCTGCAGCTACAGTAACATATAATCTTCAGTAGCAGCTTCTGCTACATCATTTATGACTACCAGCTCTGAACTAGTTGAGGATCAAGCTGTGGTAGGTTTTGATGAATTATGTATTGTAATAAACTAGTCATTCTGTCCTCAAACTAGCACTCATTTTAATTGTACATTACCATGTTGATTAATAATGGAAACGCTCCTACTCACTATTTATGTTAATATCTTTGCGCATTTATGGTTAAGTCTATATGTACATTGGTATTTTTTTAATTGCGAGAAATGTGCAAAATAATGATATTGTTCATTTTTAATGCTCTTCTTTTTTTAATTAATACATTTCTAAACTGAGTATCTGTTCTTTCAGGACTCGGTTGGACCAGACAGGGTTCCAGGTTATGGTCATGTGATGGACCTTGCAGAGTATTTGTTTAACTTGAAAGACAAGGAAACTAAAGCCATTACCAATGCCGAAGCTGACCACATCGTGAAGCTGTGGTCTAAGATGTCTCCTTACGACCAGTCACCGTCAAAGTATAAGGACCGACATCAGATCCAGCTGATGAAAGGACGCTTCAAGGCGCCGAAGACATCCCGAATACAGTTGATTCCTGGTGTCCAGAGTGTCAGAAGGCAAGAAAACTACACAACATCACATGACATTACGTCATGTTCCATTTGTCAATGTTTAGGCTAAAAACTTCATCAGGATATAATAGCAAATAAGCAGCCATATACACATATAAAACCAATTAAAACTGTTTTATTTTTATTATTGGTGCGACGTTATTAGTCATATTACATAAACAACGATCTTTAACAATTACAGATGTGCATTGGCCCTCACCTTGGTCCAGCCACGTGGCCTGACTGTAACAGGTATCAGGAAGCCCTGCTGGTCAAGTTATGCGCTGCTTTCCCAGGTTCCACCACCAAAGATAGGGTTCCCCAGGCTCGGTGGCGGACTGTACTGGAAAAGTACAATTTTATTTGGGAGATCTTCAACAGTCAGCGTGTGATTCAAGACACACGCATTCAGCTGGCAGATATAAACCGGCGCACCTTGACAGCTTGGTAGGTATTTATTGACGAGTACATGTATACAAACATATTATCATCATATTATAATATTATATGAACATTTATAGTCAATTTATCTATCACTTAATTTATGAGTGCAATTTTTTTAAATATTATACTCAATTAACACGAGAATAACATATTATTGTTTCTCTGAAGAAATGCGATTTTCATTTAGTATTTGTCTGATTTCAGGTTCAGTGCTTGTGGAAAGCGCATTGAGAGGACCTTGCTCGAACAGGGACTCGCCCTTCAGACGGTTTCACTGGTAGCACCCGAGGCTCTGCCAGCGCCCATGAAAAGGCCAGTTGCCTTGGAGATATGAACAACTGACCCACACAAGTTCCCCATCCATAGCAGCACTAAAGGCGAGCTAACCAGAGTGCGAAGAAGAATTCTTCCACCAGAAGTGTGCAAGCCAGAAGTGCCTGTGCCAATTGCACCAGCACCAACTGTGCAATTTGTGACTACTCCCGCCCCTGACCTGGCACCTTCATCGTCAATTTCAGCCCCAGCTGAGCCTCACCTGCCGTACTCAACCAAGCACTACAGGAAGAGGAAGCTGGAGGCTGAGCAGGCAAGGGAGTTCATGAGACAGTACAACAAGAAGCTGCCATACCGCAGCTGCAATAAATGCTTCGAGGACAGGAACACAGGAGGACATTAACAGTAGTACGGACATACGTGGTGTCCCTTTTAGTCCTCGGAAACTTATGAGGAGTGGATAAATGCCCTTAAGGTGAAGGGCTATGGAAAAAAGAGAACTGAATAAATTAAAACATGAACAGTTAGACAAACATGACATTTTTCAACATCTGGACTAAATAACGTTCTCACACAGTGCTTTTTGACTAGTAACAACAAAAGGGTTAACATCAACTAAAGTAACAATGAAAAAAACACATTCTGAATGTTGCCTAGCTTTTATTGAGTATTACTCACTGATTTATGCACTTGTGTTTTGCTTATATAAAAGCTAGAAGGTCCCAAGCCCTTATGGTATATGTCACAAGTGAAGTGAAATCTGCCTTGAAAATCAGAGGGAGCATGAATTGTGTTTATTAAGCTTAAAAACATGCATTTAGACTTTCTTGTATCTAAACCTTTGTAATTATTTAATAAAGTTGACATATACTTGTAATTAATATTGCTGTTAATGAACATTCTCATAGTGTAAGCAAACACACCTTTCTATATGGAGAGGAAATCCAGGTTCAAATCCTGGTGGGGAACCCATATAAACAGCAACTCCTATAATGTACATTTAAATCATACAAAGAATATTATTTGTGTATGGTATTTAATATTCATATTAAAATTTAGATTAAGATTTTGTTAGTTTTTTTCTATTACAGACACACAAACACAGTTACTTTATGTTGTTTCACTTTATGTGATTTATCATTAATATTAGGGCATCATCATTAGCTTCACATTATATCAGAGGACCACAACAAAGGCCTATTACTCTGACCTGGCAATTTATCATAATATTGACCCTTTCTTACTTGAAAAATAAAGGGTTGATTTGCAACAAATGTGCATCATTGTATCTACTACAGAACCCGATATTTATATCTTCAGGGTCATGCTATAAGGCAAACACTGATAAATATACACGCTAATTAGGTCGAATATTACAACGTTTTGAGATAAAAGACAGCATATGTTAAGCAATACTTAAGTGATGGTTTGGGTACGAATTTATAGGTACATAGCAAAGGGGTACGAATGTAAATATTTGGATTTTTTTTTAATTTTTTAAAGTCTCAGTTGTACCATCCTAGATATATGTGATTATATGTAAAAATTGACATAATAGTGTGTTATTTACCATCATATTATATAATTTAATAAAAGCATTTATGGAAGGCCGGGATGTTGAAGATCTGCAGGGGTCCTATGACCATACCCACGGTTTAATGATAGATGTAGTTATAAATTACTGTCTGCTGACAATCAAAATTAATGTCTACATATATCCCTGTCTGATGATAGGTCATAATCTCTGCCTTAAGATAAGTCTTAATCTCTGACGGAAGATAGATCGTAATCTCTTTTTGAAGATAGATCTTATTCTCATTCTGAAGATAAGTCGCAATACATGTATGTTTAAATTTAAGTGGTAAACTTGGTCTAAAGAAAAATCGTAACATCTTTCTGGAGGAGCAAAATTCGGTCTTTTCGAAACTAAGGGCGAACAAGAGTTGTCTCCCATTTGGGTAGGTATCGGGTAAAAAGTAAACAAATCAAACAATAATACGGTCTGCATCTCAGATCTCTGAAATCGTAATATTTACTGTTCATTTCAATCAAAATTTTACGTAAACAGTTATTTCTTCATTGATTGATATAGTTATAGTTCTAGTTTGTGTACATTGGTAGTTTAATTCTGTATTATCATATAATTTCGCGACACCGATCTTTTCATCAGTAAAAGTTTAGAAACACTGATAATAGCTTTTCGCTTATAAAAATGTGCCTGTTGCATTATTCAATTGATACCCAACATTTATTTCGTTTCTGTAAGGTATTTCATTGATTGATACACCTCATTAATAAGGGTTTATTCTTAAATATTGATTGATATTCTTCTGTCAATGTCACACTTGACTATCAGTTTCTGGAAACATTTGTTTTAACCGTAATTTCATACCAGTTTAGAGTAAATTTAACAAATTATGATGTTTTTGAACTGTTTTTTATTTAAAAATATTTTCTTTACATAATTTTCTTTGTATAATACTGTGTGAGAGTGTTGTAAATGGTAATAGTTCAGTGTTGTGTTGTTTATTTTCATTGTCCACTGACAAAATTAATTGACCGCGTTCTTCTTCGGATACAGCACTTGATGAATCGTTTGCTTGCTTTAAGGTTCTGATTTCATTTCCAGTCGGTTAATATAAAGGCATCTTACTGTTAATGATTTAATCACGTGAAATTAAATTGCTTGCGTTATTTTTTTATGAATATTTACAATGAATGGCTTCTTAATTTTTGTTCGACATATATACAATGTGACCTTAAATAGAGAATTGCTATTATATTGTCTTTTTCATCGAAGAATTGATTACAGTTTACATTTAGATTGCAAATCTGGTAGAAGTTTTATTTATGTCAATTCTATTTTAACTTTTGTTAGTATTGTAAACATTGTAACAAAACAAGTTATTGCTTTATATGATTATTTTTTTCATTCAGCAATATGGTTCAAATCATGTCTGCACAACAGAGTTAAAAGGTGTCTATATAATGTTCTTAAACTATTTACTAAACAATATAAAGGAGAAATAGCTTTATAATACATATGGGAGGAATAATTATGGTAAAAAATGAAAATTCACAAAATGAGCAATATCCCATAATTTTTAGAATTGTCTGCAAAATTATGTAATAAGACATATGTACATTTATAATGAACCAAACAATTGTCTTTTCTTTTACTGTTACCTGAAAACTGTTTTATTTTGACATCAAAGAAATACACTTATAAATTCATCTGAGCACAATAAAAATGAAGAATTTTCTAATTATTCTAAGTCTTTGTTGGTTCTTTATTTATAAACATTGCTATTATTTAGTTTTGATAAAATCGGACATGAAGATGGACTGTTGTGATACATATATCAATATATACTTATATGGTCTGTGATATATGTGATTTGAAAGTGTATTTTACTGTAACATGACTGTACATAGCACTCAAGTAACAAAAACACAATAAAAAGATACCACTCATTCAAAATATAAAAAAAGTTTTATTTATTAATACAGTACTAGTAATGAAGAGTTATTATGTTGCATCGAATAATTTGTTTACCATGTCATTGTAACTCATCAACAGGTCTTAACTTTCTTTTACGCCCTGTCTTAATCTTAACAGTGTTCAGTTTTTCAGTACATTACTTGTCTGTACCAAATTCAATAAATGTCAAAAACACAGAATTTAAAAAAAGAAAGTTGCCTAGCCAGTATAAAACATGATTTTATTGTCTGAGGCATTAATGTCGTTGATGGTTATTTTTGGTCTTTTGGTATATGTGGAGATTTCATGCATGTCAGGATATGCCTGAACACCGACACTTCCAGAGCTTTCATCACCGACACTGGTGTCATCAGCATGTGATTTGGCATAGCTGAAATACATAAATTTTATGTATATTATATATATATTGTAACTTTTAACAATCTTGCTGTGGCATTGTATATATGGTGCCTGTCTAGCTATTGGGGGCCGCAGGTTTGATCCCTACTTGGGGAGCGTTCTCATGATCTTTTCAAATACACCATGTACTGGTTCTTCCCAGGAAATAGACTTGAGAGTATCTCAATAAGCCTAAGGCTTTGGATGCAATCTAGCTAAAATAAATAAGTTTATTATTATCAATACTTAAATCTTAATGTTTATTTGAATGTTTTCAATTTAAGTTAATGTACATTGCCTAGTCCTTCCAGAGAAAGTATGTTATGTTTTGTTCTGACAAAAACAAGTCACTTCCATATTAAAAAAGTGATAGTTAATCTTAAGAATCTTTTAACTAAAGGCATGTGAAGTTAAAATTATATTTATCATTAACAGATACAAACATGCCAAACCCTAAACTGGCCTAAAGAATAAATAGCCTGACATGTTTGGAGACAATAAATATTGATATCATTACCCATAAAATGTTTGAATCTGATCCCAGGAATGACTCAAACTCTGTGGAATTGAAGAATCATCAAGACTGATCAGCACTTTCAAACACCTTTAAAAAAGTAATAGTAAGATATATAAATGCATGTTTCTGTACATTTTATGTAAAAACAACAACAAACAAATATAATGATTAAATGCAGATCAAAATACAGTTTAAATACACAGGAGGTTCTTCATACAAAAGTTCAAATAACCAAGTGTATTTTAAGCCTAGGTGATAAGCTAGAAATAAAGGTTTGATGTTTTGAAATGTTATTGAATAATATTGCTACATACATGCATAAATATGTATGATCTGAATGTCTTCATATAACATACATTTAACTGTTGTTGTTTTGCATTATTTTCTAATGCAAAGTTTTAGTAAAGACTGTTTGGTTTATAATTAATTTGGAATGCATATGTATTATGCATGCATTTTATAATCTTCACATACTGTGAAAAGCATGAGATGCATAAATTATTTAAAATAGGTTGAAAGGCTGAAACAACTATTAATCACCTTTATTAGAGATTTACATGTCTATTCTTTCTTGGTAGAAACGATCTTCTGCGCAAGGTATTTTGTTAGCACCTTGTTCCTGTTCATGGAGTTTGGACAAATTCCATCTACAAATGATCAGAGCATACCCTGGTGTATCTGCAACATTAATGTACACAAAAGGGTTTAACATAATACTGACAAAAAATTTATAAACAGTCAGAGCACCTTAAATTTGTCACAGAGATAAATGTAAAATGCTAGTTTGTGCGAAACATGGCAAATTTAATATACACAGTGGGGCAGGGTGTTAATGTTTAATCCACTGAAATTGTACCAATCAATATAGAACAAATAGCCCTATTTTGTAATAATAAGAACAGTTTTATTATAAATGCCATTTAAGTTCATTAGATTACAATTTCAGGCATTCGCGGAATAGAGGAGCTGATTGTTGTTATTTACATTGGTGTGGTCCGGTAACATAAATATTCAATGTCAATCTGCTCAAATTAATCATTCAAATTTAAGATTCATATCATGGTGTAAAATGTCAAAAAATTAGGCGTAACGAGACTGCCGAGATAACGCGAGATTAAGGGTTCGGGAGGGGGGGGGGGGGCTGCCAGTATTCGCTCTACAGTAAACACCTTACCTGTCCGCTATATTGACTTTATAAATAAAATAAAAGCGATAAATTACCGATTTATAACTAATCAAAAAATTCTTTATTTTTATTATAACGTTCAATGTTCGATAATTGTTCAGTACCATTGTCATTAACGGCGCCGTAATTAACTACTGTCAAAAATAACAAGATCTCTATACTTCTAGGTCTTTTGGCTCTGCTACATCAACAGGAATTAGCGTTCGGTTTATGTTTTCTGTGTTAATCATAGAGATTACAATTTATAATATTTCATCCCAACAACATAATCTTTACAATGATAGTATTCATTTTACAGTCAGGTTTTACTCAGGTTAAAAACTTAATAGTGAATCAGTTTTTTTTAAATGAGCTAGTACCAAACACACAGGCTCCTGCACATACACACTCTTTAATAAGCAAGTATTTTGACTGTCACAGGTATTGCTTGTTGTAATGTCTCAGACTAACCAGCATAAACAATCAGTCTTCACTTTAGCATTTTTGAACAACTAGCCGGAATCTCAATGCATTAATAGAACAGATTAAAATACCCACTAGCCCGACTATATGAATCTGGAAATTTTAATAGCCCAAATTTAATTATCACTAGCCCCGGGCTGCCGGGGTAAGCGTCAAGACTGGTAAAGCAATAACAACTATTCAAGTATTGATATTTGTCTTGTTTTGAACAAATCTGCCATGACGGGTAGTTGATGGGGATAGCCCAACACACAACCAATTAAGGATGACTGTGATGCAGGTGAAAGTTTCACCCATATGGATATTTAGCCAATGGACATTTGACCAGGGACACTTATTTTAATTGGAAGTAAACGTTTTCTTAGCAGTGTTAATAGTCATGAACACATCACATGTTATGTTAAATGATTACATGAAAACATTGGATATGTAGCAACTTAAACCACCATCCATTTAAATATATTTCTGAATGAGTATGATATATTTGAATGTAAGGGTATGAAATAGACACACATCTGAAGTATCTTTATTTTATTTTTTTCAAAGAACATAGTTATGTAACTGAGGTGATGAATAATATTAATTGCAAGAGTTAATAAAATTCCCGGTGTAGGAGTCTTGAGCTTCATGCAGAATAAGATACAGTATCCCAGTTTCTGTTGATACTGTGCTGTGCCTGAAAAAAAAGGTTTCTATAAGTTATTACACTGAACCATTCAATGACATTTAAAAACAGCAAAGTTATCTGTTTTTAAATAATTTTTCTTTTTAAAGAAAAGTATTTTACTTAATGTCATCAAACTTCTTTTCTAACCAAACTGAACAAATTAGATATTTTTCATTACCCCACCCTCTTTTGTAGTTTCGTTTTTACCTACTTTAAACACAATAAAATCGAAAGAAAGCATAAACATGAACGACAATTAAATCAAAGATAATAAGCTTATAACAAATTACAAAAAAATCATACCATATAAGTTATATCTGCAAATTATTGGGAAATTATAATTGCATCAACACAGAACTGTTTGCAGACGCACTGCAGTAGATGATCGAAGTGCCCCCCCCCCCCTCCCCGACCTCACTAAATCCACCCAGAGTTGTCTCCCTTAAAATAATGTCGGAAAGGTCAATAAAAACAAATTTAATTTGTGTATAACCCTATTAATACTAAACAAAATGTTTGTTATAATTTTGCTTGCATTGTACATGGTGTACAACTCCTACAAATACGATATGTATGTATCCTCTCTTCCTATAACTTCGTGCAGCCCTATAAGATCGTGTACTTTTTTATGACGTAAACTTCTAAGCAACATTCGAACGCACGTGCCTGAAAACTGTTTACTTTTGTAACGCGAGAATTTCCACAGCCGATAAGACAACAATCATGAGGAAAAAACAATAACTATGATATAAATTGTCCGTTTTTCTGACCTAAAATGTTGTAAGAGTAGATAGTTTCTCTTGGAGGCCCGTCTCGAATTTATATTGTGCTCTCTGTACTTTGCATTACAATACGATTAAAGTATGCTGCGTATGCGGAGAATTTTACCCCAAAATGATGACACGAGACCATACGTTAAGATCGTGTCCGGACTTTTGGGATTTTTGGATTTTTGTCACAAAACAACTGTCATAAGAAGGGGTGACAGCCTTTTATGCCCCCATTGTGAATAGAATTTTATTTAGCTATTTTCCATTAGTAAATACACGTTATCTAGACCTCTGAATACAGTTATCACAGTTCATATTTCGTTTTTATAAAGACCAGTTTTGTTTAAACAATTATTTTCAATACAGTTTATTCACGAAATTCATCTAAAACAACACATATTTAATACAAATAAACACATATTTACAAAAACATATATCGGCTATTATAAACACATCCCAGGGCCTCGCTGTGACGTCATCAAACTCGGTGCACGATCTTATAGGGTAATTCTGTGTGACGCAGACTACCATAAACATGAATGTTTAAAGGTACGTAACTCCATTATTATTATTTGTCAACCAACATATTTCACTCGTTATTTGTAACATCGACATATAAGATGTCGGTACACTAATAATACCTAACCGGTTTGCTTCCAATCTCGCCTGCTTATAGCTTTAATCCATGCGGTTTTCGTAGCATGATTACTTGGCAATTTGTGCAGCGTTTAAGGCTTGCCATATCTGCCAACTTTTCCCCAACAATTTTAACATTCAGGCATACAACAATAGAATTTTCCCATTGTTTTCTTTTTGCCCCGTGTACTTCTAACAGACTGAAAGTGAGCGATACCTACCCGAATTGTAGACTACTCTCATGCTACTTAGTTTCGAAAATCCGGAATACCTACGAGTGAAGACACGTCTTTCATGTGTCTTATTTGTAGTCATACCTCTGTCTTAAGATAAATCGAAATCGCTGTCTGACGATAGGCAAATCCACTGTCTGATGGTAATTCTCAACTACTGTGTAAATATAACTGGTAATCTCTTAATACAATTCACACCACTGACTGAAAGTAAGTCGTAATCTATGTCTGAAAAAAGGTCGTGTCCACTCTCTTAAGATAGGTCGTATCATGTGTCTGAAGATTAGTTGTATCCCCTGTTTATCTGAAGATCAATTATATCCTCTGTCTTTCGGAAGATCAATTCTTATCCTCTGTCTAATACAAATCTGGAGGTAAGTCATAGCTTCGGCCTCGTATCGTCTGTCTGCTGATAGCCATGGTAATTGTGTTTGAGCATTTTTTATATTTTAAAAAGATATGCTGAGTGAAATATTTATGTTTTCTTACATGCCAAATCCAACACGGGTTGAAAGCAATAGGTAACTTTATTAGATAATAACATCCATTTTCATCAAAGAAAAAACGTAAAACAATGCTTTTCATCCATGAGTTTTCATACTTAATACTTCAATAACGTGTTTTATTATCCATTGCCTTTAGTGTTTAATGATAAATTTAATTAACATTGTAGTTTTATTTGGCCATGATTAACACAGATTTAATTTTCAATTGTATTATTATTTAATGATGTTAAAACCTAAAAATCTAAAAATAAATCATAACCTGCAAAGCTGGTGTTTATGGTGGCTGACAAATGATTGATCATATGTGTCGTAATGTTCACATTGATGTTCTGATTGGTATTTTGTTGTCTTTTTTTACTTCTGGCTCTGGAGGAAATTTTTATCCCTTTGACGTGCTTGCTAATGTCTTCAAAACCGCCAACAAGCAAAACAGATATGGCGGATATGGACCAAAGTATCAGAGTTTCATTATTTAAATATTATGAAGAAAGAATGAGTTGTTTGCATACTGAAATGCAGTAAGATGTATGGAACCCAGGTCTAACAAACTGTGAGGTTCTTATATTTATGTTTACTATTGGTGGTAAATTAATTTTTTATTCGAGAACCTCATTTTACAAGCAGGAAAACAGGTGAATGCCCATAGTCTTTTATCTTTAACAAGATGAACACAGAAGAGCTTAAGTATTGACAACAAGAGCTGATTTGCAATGCTTTATCAGAAATTGAAGGCTACGTATTGTTAAGGCATACTTCAAACTGCCACATCAAATATGTCATAATCTGTGCATTATCATTTTTGTTTCATTTTGAAACGCTTGTATTGCAGACACAGTCTTGAGTTGAAATTTGATCGTTGGACAGTAGATACAAATTGAGTGAGCAATTTAGATTAAAATGCTGAATGTAATCAAAATTGCATGTTATCTTCCTTTCTACTGTTTTATCATTTGTCATGCTAAGTTACACGCATATTGTTCGGAGTTGAAAAACTGCACTGAATGTGTATATGTGCTCGTATAACATTTGTCTAATCAGAATGATAACAGTCAAACACAGCAAGCAGTTCAAACGCATTTAATGCAGATCAGCGTATTCTGATACTTCATTGCATAAGTTGCTTCGGAAACTTCTTTACAAAAGAGGATTGCTTCGAACGAGGTTAGTTTGTTATCCTGTCTAGAAACATCTCATTTAATATGTTGTAACTGCATGTATGAATTGCAGCATTGATTGAGTTCTCGGTTATTTTGGAAACTTGTGAATTAATTCATAAACAATAATTTGAGATATTTGATGTACGTTTTTTAAATATAATAGCTTAACTTTAATGCCTTACTACTTTTATATATAATGTGCGTTTATTTTTATTTCAAACAAAACTATGCTTAAAAATGAAGATCAAATGCATTTGTAAAACAATTATAATAAAAAATTACATTACAATCATAGAAAGTTTTAAATTTAGAGAACAAACAAGCGCCATGGTTGACTTAGTCACTTTATTATGTAAACGTTATTGGGACTTAGTTTGAGGTGTTTTACGAACATTTTTCTTGTAAATCTATATAATATTTAGAATATCGAATTCGGGTAATGTCTTATTGTGTTTGGAAATACAAGTAATATTCTTTTTTTATTTTGTCAAATATATTTGTTATCATGCTCATGAGCGCTCACTTGCAAAATGCATTGTAGCCGATGTGAAATGCATCTTGTAGCATAAGTCTTCATTAACCATTTGGACTAACCGGACGAGGCCAATGTTTACCCCAAAATATATTGTAAAAAACAACTATGTTTACAATATTGAATACGTAATATTATATATATGACTAAATATTTCAACACAAAAAGTGTATTTTATACTCACTTGGCCAAGTACAGAGAACAGTTGTTAAATTAATTTGCGAAGTAAGTATTCATTTAAATTAGTTTGCTAGTCAAACCACATTTAATCATGATGAATGTGACGTATCCAGTTTAACCATCACGACTTAGAATTAGAATACCAATATACCTTGATACATACCAAAACGTTAACTTTTGTAAAATGTCTTTTGAAAAAAAGAAATACTCAAATGTTATATTACTATGTTTCTATACGATTCACTTAAACCTTTGGTCATGGCAAGTTGGTAGCCGAGTTCGATGACTACTCAAGGTTTGTAGATTATTATAACCTAATTACACAAAGCAAATATCAATGCTGTGCTTCTTTGGTTTCAGAACATTTGACCGTTATATTTCTAAAGCTCTCAATGTATATTATAAAACTCATCCGCTAACGTGACAAGTTTTTATAAATCATGTGATCCTTTGGAATTTTCATGTTTTGACCGCAGAGGCATGATTTAAATAAACCTGTTTGCATTTCTAATGACACATGCTGTAAGTGAGGCTTTGTCTATGAAAAGAATAATTATATAGCTCTTATGCTATATTGGTTTATAGGTATAAGTTGGTAAAACAATTTAAGTAAATATGTACGATTTCAAATTTATACAGGGGCTTGAAACATTTATCCCAACCCCTCCACCCGGTATGATTCGTACAAGATTAGTAGAGAGCCAGTATAAAATATTAAACGCCGAATATTTCAAGTTGGACATGATTTTTCGAGTAATTCAATAGTATTCATGTGACACATAAAACGTCACGTTTAAAGCAAACACGTGTGGAGAACAAAGACACGAAGTTTAAAACCAAAAAGTTTAAAACCACTCAGTAGTAGTAGTAGTAGTAATAATAGTATGGGGTCGGCCGAGAGAGCGACTCGGGCGAGAATTTCGCCGAAAGTCGGTTAATGTCGTTTTATTTTATGAGCTAGGAGATATCCATTTCGCCCTAATTTGCGAGTCAAAACAACCTTTTATTTTAATTCCAGCAAACATAATTTATTTCTTCACACTCGTTTAAAATCCAATTATTTCCACGAAAAGAACTGTCTGATAGGTTTCACACATCCTATCCTCTAAGAAGCCAATCCATTTATTCAGACAGTTCGTGCATTATTGATTTATGCCAGGTTTTTTTTCTTTGAGACCCGCCGAAATTCGGCCCTTGTGCCTAGACAAATGTTTCCCCTCTTACATCGATTTTCCCAAAAAAAAACAATTATATCTATTGGATTTGTTTTACACTTATAATTATATAAGTAAACCTTATCCAGTGTATCAAATAGAACAATATTGCATAATTAAATTACCTTTTGTCTTGAATTTGTTTTTAAAACAGTAAACTATGTTAAACTGATTGTTTAAGACTTTCATTATTTTTCACAAAATCCGGCGTTTCGTGCAACACATCAACAGGTGGCAATTTCAAAATTCATTCAGGTTTTTCTTCATCTGATTTTGGGGAAAGGGCCTAGCCTTTTTTGAGGGCCAAAAATCCGGCTATTCGTGCGATTTTTCCCCCCCCAAAAAAGCTAGGCCCTTTCCCCAAAATCAGATGAAAAAAACCTGAATGAATTTTGAAATTGCCACCTGTTGATGTGTTACAAGCTTACAGCTGTGACTCTCTAGAAACTGGCCCCAACTCGGAATTTACATCTCAGGCCTTTGATGTTGACCGACAACCATTGACAGGTGTGGATAAAGGCTTGCAGATTTTTTGAGGCATAGGTTTTAATGACGTCATTCCGTAACAATGTTTTGATTGTCAAAGCCTTGTTTATCTTATTGATTTTATTGTTGTTTCAACTGGAAATATGAGGTTATGTAGTTTAAGTGTTTTTTTTAGATTTTTTAAATTAAATTTTAATTTATAATATAAAATATCCCTACCCTCCAAAAAAATAAAAATTTAATTGTGGGGTGGGTGGGTTGTGGATGTAAAGAATATACGCTCTTTCATGCACACTTGAATGTTTTAAATAATTTGTCTATATAATGTTTGTTTTTTACTTGATTGTTAATTCAATGAACAATTAAATTAAATGAAAGAGCAGGATTTTTAATTTACATTTTGTATTCAGTGATTTCAAATGATAAAATAACGCAACTTATTATACGATAGATAAGATATAACCAAAAAAATGACTTTTCTGTTATTTATGCTCACTTCTCCTTAAATGCCAATCATGAGAGAAGTGACTTCTTAAAAAAATTCGACCCTAGGCCGACCCCTATGTTTAAACATGAATATGAAACAAAAAATTCTGACCATTTTTCAGTCAATATTTTGACATGCAATTTATTGAATTTGTAAGAGCTACTTAGCTTGTTCTATTTAATTCTTGGGATCAGTGTGTCAAGTGTGACATGAAAATCAACAAAAAGATTGCATACACAATAATATTAACTGCTCCTCAGACAAATATTTTGCCATCTTTATCTGTATATCACTTGTTCGGGCAAAGTACAAATAGTTGTATCATCCGATGTTCTATAAATGGAAACCCAATTGATAAAGTCAGATAATATTTCAACTATCTTACATTTACTTCAACTATATGAATGTATCATCTCATAAAATCACTTGACATGAATAAACAGGTTAAATGTTAGAACGTCCATAGGACATTTTGTGTTATCAACATCATTTATTGTCGAAACATCTTAGGTCAGATTGTTGACTTTGAACATTTATCTCAAACTAAGATAGCTACAATATGGGATTGAATTTATCAGCTTGGCTACATTGAAAAATTTGTAATTTTGCATGCTCAGACGTAAATGTGGTGGGTATGTCACCAGTACTATTACATGGACAATAAAGGGCCAGTACATGTAATGCTGAAATGTTTCATAATATTTTAACAATACTTACTAACGATTTTCAGCGCTATTTGAGCACTTGATCACTAATCTAGAAAATTTAAAACAAAACAGTTTGATAACACTTTCAGTGACCTAGAACTTATTTAAGATGTGAATAGAAAACATTTATCTGTTCACAATTGTTCAGATCACAAGCAATAGAGTATATAATGCAGACTGATGCTTGCTGACAAGGACTTCACCGCTTGTACCGACAGGCTCTTATGTCCTAAAGACTGAGAATTATCCGACATTGACATTTAAGGGGTCAAGCAATTTCCATACACATGTATAAACAAGCCATTTTCTGTGGTCTAATGGCCTCTGAAATGCTACTATTATACTGAGTTTACAACATACAATGCTCAATATGACAAAAAGAATTTCTTTCAGAATTCTAAACACCCTGTGTAAAGATACGTGTAACGCCACAGGGAATACATGTAGTTGTCACTTTGGTTTTATGTTTTGCAACTGCTTGCCTTTTAAAAAGCTAAATCTCTGCTTAAATCTGATTACCTGAGTTGTTCAAAGAGGTACCCTTGAACATGTTTTTGGGCTAAATTCTTATAGTGAAATGCAATTTTATATGATATTTTTAATCTTATTTTTCCCCCATAAATCTATGTACCAGGGTCATAGAACTTAGTGTTCTTCCTTGAAACAGATATTTTGTATAGGAATAAATTGTTATTATTCAGATTCAAAAGGAACGTGTTCTCTGAAAGGTTACAGATTCTCAAGCAAGAAGTCCCGACACAAAGGTTACATGCTGTCAGTTTGATAATAAGAACCAATGGAACGTTTAAACTACAGTTTAAATAATGTGCTTTGGTAAACAAGAATACCATTTACAAATGTATACATGTAAGAATTAAAGTAACAACTACTTTCTGTGCACTTCATTTTTACACTTGTTACTAGCCTTACACCTGCTGGGTTAATTTTTCTTCTTAAAATGGCAGCGTTCAATCCACTAAATACCAGTCAGTAATTTCTAAGATAAATATGTTGAGTTAGTATGCATAATATACATGTTTAGCTTACCTGCGCATAACTAAGCTCATGGTGAGCTTTTATGATCCCCTTTTGACTGTTGTGCGCTGTTTGTCTACAATTTGCC
Organism: Dreissena polymorpha; assembly: GCF_020536995.1. NCBI lineage: Eukaryota > Metazoa > Mollusca > Bivalvia > Myida > Dreissenidae > Dreissena > Dreissena polymorpha. The sequence goes on from NC_068362.1 coordinate 63,723,150, forward strand.
ATTGTAATCAATAAAGAGCACATTTATTCATAATCTGTATGCAAATTTGTCAGAAAATGTTTCCCAGTGCAATCACGGTCGAGTTCGAAAGAGTTAACGGGCTGTTTAAAAACATAGCCCCAAGGGAGCTGAGCAGTTTATCTATGGGTATATTGAAACATTGTGTTATTACATTTAATGCCCAATCTTAATGAAACTTTCTTCAACATGTTTGTCTCAAGGTTTTATCTGCCTATGTTTGTGTATGGTTCCAGTCCAGTGAAATACTTGGCCACCAGGGGGCGTGACATTTTAGTAAAACTTGTGAACACTCTGAAGGTCATTTGCTGAGACTATTTACAGACTGTATCACCTGAGATTAAAATGTTGTTCACAAGGTCAAATTAAAGGTTAAGCTTGTGGAAACTCTAGAGGTCACATGTTTTTCCATATTTGTTTTTTATTCAATATAAATAATACAATGTATACATGTATATGATTATAAAACATGTGATACCATGTAGCAGCAATAATGTTCAAACATGTTATACAATATATGCTTATATATACTTTTTAGACCTTGTGGTTTCATTTTGATTAAAAAAAGGTAAATATGTATTTTTTCTTTGGTTGTTTGTGATAATTGTTTTGAAGAAAGAAAAACAACAGAATAATTATGAATAAAGATGAGTTGCATAAAGTGGGTAGAAAGCATACTGGACTTGTTTATGAAAGTTTAATGTGTTTCCATTTTTGTTCAAATATAACGGCCACCGGAAAAACTTTGCGAAACCGAAATTTCGCAAACTTAAGTACCCTTTTTCTTGAAGGTTTGCTTATTTGTGATAAAGTATAAGATAAAAGTCTAACTTGTGATTAATAATTGGTTATTTTTGCTTGTTAAATGCGTTTTCTTCACTATGAACTTTATTTGCAAAGTTGGGGTTCCCATGGGATTTTTGTAATTTCCCATGGGATTTTTCATTATCCCATGGGAATTTTGGTTTCTCCCATGGGATTTTTCTCCAGCTTTTTTTATGGGAGAAAAAATCCCATGGGATTTTCAAAAACATAAAACACGTTCGTTTGTGCTTAGTTATCGATTTTAAGCATTGTTCAAGCATTTGTGCTTATTTTCGTTCAATTTACTTTGATAGAAAAAAAATCCCATTTTTTTATGGGAAAAAAAAATCCCATGGGATTTTTTTCTGATTTTTAGAGATTTATTCATGTAACCTTCAGAAACACTACCTTTTAACAAATGATGAGCATTTCTCGCGATTTCAACGCGTTATATCGTGTTTTAAAATAATAAAAAAATCCCATGGGATTTTTCGTCCCATGGGATTTTTTTGTCCCATGGGATTTTTTTTCCCATGGGATTTTTTGTCCCATGGGATTTTTTTTAAGGTATAAGTTTCTAAAAGCTATTTAATAATAATAATAATAATAATAATAATAATAATAATAATAATAATAATAATAATAATAATAATAATAATCGTGCTCAATATGATGAATTTGTACTTTTAAGCAACTAACATTTTTATTCGAGCCGATCGTCGAGTCCGAATGGTGAGTATAAGAGCAATTTACCAGTACAAATAAATCTCACTTGTGAAGAGAACGCTACCGTACTATAAAATAATCTTGATAATAAGTCATATCATTTCTCGACAGAAAATGAAAACAGTATCCATATTGATGTCAGCAATGTCCCCTGCTATGATAAATATTGACAAAATGAAAAACCTTGACAATAATTTCGTGTCGAATACGCATTAGATTATAGCAATCAAATTCATATAAGCATTGATAAGATAATTTGCGAAAATGGGTCTTATGTCAAATACGGCAAGCGTAGCTCCATTCCATAATGTCCGAGATTAAGTCACGTCAAGTTTCGTGGTCGAATTATAGCATAATAATCATTTTCACATTACGCGAATCATATGAGTTTCCCTACATATATTGTGTTAAAATTTATGTTACACTAATGTGCGATGATTAAAAGGGGATTTCGGTAATTCTACATTCTCCCGCTTAGTACCGAAATCCCCATATTTACGCCTTAAAGGGTCAATAGGTCATCGGTATGAATGGTTTTTGACTTCACATGAATGTTAAGGTGCAAAAAAATGATATTAATTTTAATTATTAAGCACTCTTGACAGCATTAAGTTGCCTCTCAGTGGGGATTTCGGTAATTCTACACTAGAACTTAAACGCGCGCCGGTACCGAAATCCTGCTGTACAAACCTTCAAGTGTCAACAAAATTATTATAGTGTTTTTTTCATTAGCAACCAGTGACATGTATTATCTTCCATTCGGTTACTTCTTTTGGAAAATAATTAGCGGGGATTTCGATACTGCTACATTCGTACGCCCAGAGCCGAAATCACCCATGTTTACGCCAATCCCCCATATTACGCCTTAAAGGGTCTATATGTCATTATGTTTGGGTTTTGGCTTTGCATTAATGTTGATTTGTACACAATCATATTAGTGTTAATCATTTAAACACTCTTATCAGAATATTTTTTCCATTATTAAATAGTTTATTAATGTGAAAAATGTGTAAACGAATGTAAAAAAGGTAAAATGTACATTTAAAACATTGGTTACACAAAAGTATATGTAAATATAACATGACATAGTAATAATAAGTCTTCAGAAAGTATTTTCCAAACAAATCTGATGAAACAAATGATATCGTACTACCTTATTTACAATATGCTATACACTTTTGCAATTTAGTTATCAATGTTTAATCAAAGCATAAATCAGGATAATATGTTGCCTCTTAGCGGGGATTTCGGTAATTCTTAACAAGCACATGAACCCGCGCCGGTACCGAAATCCCCGCTGTACAAACCTTCAAGTGTAAAAAAATACTGATTTAGGTTTAAATAAAGGGAACAATAGTATTTTTGGCCACCAAAAAGCACTTCCGCGTCAACAAAATTGAAATTATGTCAGAAACCCAGCTTTTCATTGTATATATTGCAATACACCATCGGCCGCCGAGAGCGGAATACTGCGCTTGGCCGCTAAACAATGTGGATTGCGTCAAATTAAATGTCAATTTTCGATTTTATTACAAAAATAAACACTGCCTTTTTATAAATATGTCAAGCACGTACACTTAACAAAAAAATCGATATATCTTTATGTAATGTAGAAAAGTAAAGCGCTTTATATATAACAATGTTTTATAATGTCTCTCTGGTTGAGAAAAAAAACTAAACAAAACCATGTAGAACATATATGTTTTCATAATTAAAAAAAAATATTTAATGATGCACGTGATGTTTTATAATTGATATAAGTTCACGTGTCATTGAACGAGTTAAGGGAGAGATGCGAATTAAATTACACATAATTAAAAAATGATACTATACTGTCAGCTTGATTTATAAATTGTGTTCCATCGCGCCAATATATTCATTGTTTCATGAAATTGTGTATAAAAGCAAAACGATTGAAATTATGTCAGAAATCCTGCTTTTCACATGAAATGATCTATAACACTTTATTTATTCCAATCAGGTAATTAATAATAATAGGGGAAGTCTATACTGTGTATTAGAAACTTGTTGTGGTGATCCCTATCTTATCCGCTCAATACACATCCACCTGGCTACTGTACAGAAAAAATTAGATTTACTTCCAAAATAACTGATTTCATTAATTGCTAACTTGTTGTCTACATTTTAAATTAACAACGATAATGGATCAACATCACCGTTGCACAATTATTAAGTTCACAGTAATCTGTACTTTAAATAGATAGCCTAATTAAAGACGGTGCTAATAAAGAACAAAGCGTGAATGTGGATATTAAGAAATTAGATCCTTTTTTGCATGACACTGGCAGTATATCATTTTATCTTATATAAATAAGCCACATTTAAGACATGGATAAAATTAAAATAAGACACATTTGCATCTTTCATTTCTTGAAAAAAAAATAAGCACGCAGTCACATATAAATAAGATACATTGAAGACACAGAAAAAAATAAATAAGACACATTTGCATCTTTCACTAAATTTTCTTAAAAAAACATGTGAAACTGAAGAAAAACATTTATTACTGACACATTATTCTAAAAGTCGACTGACAACTTAAGTTCAAAGAGGGATTTACAATTAAATAAGATCCATTTTCGCATGATGCTGGTTGTAGAGCAAGCAATACATTTCTTACTGACACATTATTCTAAAAGTCGACAGGCAACATAAATTCAAAGAGGGAACCACAATTAAATAATATCAATTTTCGCATGATACTGGTTGTATAGTAAGTAGTCACATATTAATTACAGCTTGCATTAGTTGCATTAATTTCGTTAAGTGCGCGTGCTTCTGAACGTTGCGTTAAGCGAGAGTGTTGTCATTTTGTTAGTTTTATATTTTGGTATTATGTATGATTATTGCTTGTTTTGAATTTGAAATAAACGCTTTCTGGCAAATAAGCATCGTCTTAATTTTAATACAAATAATGAACATTTGACATACAAAATGCCCAATAACATACCGGCAATAACATTATATATATGTTAATTTCTGTGCATGTTTATACCGAAATTATAGCCGACATCGGCAGTTAGGGAAATTTAGTGACACACTTTAACACATCAAACATGCATGATAGTTCTTTTTTCATATGATATTCCCCTGGTTGCTTACCGGTGTATTGGTGCAGTTGATAACCCCGCCGGGACTACAGTAGGGTGCTAATACACACGTGTATCGTGTTCAATACAATCGTCTTAATTTTAATACAAATAATGAACATTTGACATACAAAATGTCCAATAACATATCGGCATTAACATTATATATATGTTAATTTCTTTGCATGTTTATACCGAAATTATAGCCGACACCGGCAGTTAGGGAAATTTTGTGACACACTTTAACAAATCAAACATGCATGATAGTTCTTTTTACATATGATATTCCCCTGGTTGCTTACCGGTGTATTGGTGCAGTTGATAACCCCGCCGGGACTACAGTAGGGTGCTAATACACACGTGTATCGTGTTCAATACCCGATCCATGCTACAACGTGTAAGAACGGGAATTTCGGTAATTCTACCTTTTTAAGCTTGCGCACCTCTAATGGGCACATATCAAAATATAATTTAATTAATTATTTTCCTAATCAGCATCATTTCACTAAACTACATGCAAATTTGTAGGTAGCTTTCCATGCTTAAAAAAAATAAACCGATTTTTTCAAAACCACCCTCACGCTCGGCTTTTGTCCAGTTTATTTTCACCCCTGGGGTATATAAAAGTTCCATAATTCATTCAAATTTCCAAATATGGGCATGCAGTTGGTGTGTACATATGCAGTAAAGGTGTTTAAAGTTTAAACAAGATGAAATAAGTATTCTTTTACAGACATTTATTTTTTACAAATTTTAATCTATGGAATAGCGCCATGAA
>NC_068362.1:63733585-63753585 GCF_020536995.1 Dreissena polymorpha
AGCATAACGGCTAAGTTGGTTTTTACTAAGATTGCAATAGTGTTTATTTTATTATTATGAATCTTATGAGGATAATTTTGAAAGTATGACACAGAGTATCTGAAGAAGATATATACATAATCACATATGTTGTTGTTGTTGTGGTTATTGTTTCAATATTTTTTTGAGTATCATACATTCAATGACGAATAGCTATTAATTTGTCATACAAACACCATAATTATTATTGGATTGCGGAGATTAAACAAATCGATTCCTTAGTAACTGATATAACTGATACATTTTTGAGCGACAATTTGAAACTAAATCTAGTATTATTTAAAGTTGATTATTTTAATTGCAGACTTTTTTTATTAACCCCAATTATTGTGTACGCAACGTTTCTTTTATTTAAATCGCTGAGTACGAAGCATCAAGCTATTTTTTAATTAATTGACAGTGATCTTTAATGTATGTCATAATATAAATTGAAATCAATCTTAATTAAAGCTTGAGCGGTTGGTTTGTAATAAGTTTTGTAAATGTTGCTGTAGAATATGTATGCACTATAAATACTAACGCTCTGGCATATTGTGATGGTGATATGATTATATATTGCACAATGAATATGTGATGATGTTCTTGTGATAATATTGAGGCTATAATTAGTTTTTGAATTAAGCTAGCTAATTTCAAATAAGATACAAACACATCCCAATCCTAAAATTATCAGTAAGTTATAGTATTGTTTGCCTCTAGGCGCATAATTAGTTGAAGGCCTAGTTTATCTGTTAATCCTCGCCCCATGTGGTGTCCCAGTGGGTACACTGATATTAATACACGATGTATTGGTCCACAATTAAATCTCTTATAAAAACATGTCTCTCAGGTGACTGAAAAATGGCTGTGTAGATACAACAAATACTACTACAACGGAGACTAAGATAACACATGTTACAATTAATTTGTCTTCCTTGCGTTCTTCTTATACGACAAACACTTCTAAAACAAAAAAGCAAAAAGCCGCTACTGCTACTGCTTCGGCTACTCTTACTGCTACTGCTACTGCTACTGCTACTGCTGCCGCTGCCGCTGCCACTGCCACTGCCGCTGCCACTGCCACTGCCACTGCCGCTGCCACTGCCGCTGCCACTGCCGCTGCCACTGCCGCTGCCACTGCCACTGCCGCTGCCACTGCCGCTGCCGCTGCCACTGCCGCTGCCACTGCCGCTGCCAGTGCTGCTGCTGCTGCTACTGACAGTGCTACTGATAGTGCTACTGCCACTGCTACTGCCACTGCTACTGCCACTGCTACTGCCACTGCTACTGCCACTGCCACTGCCGCTGCCACTGCCGCTGCTGCTGTTGCTTCTGATAGTGCTACTGCTACTGCTGCTGCTTCTGCTGCTGTTGCTGCTGCTACTGTTACTGCTACTGATACGGCTACTTCTACTGCTACTGCTAGTGCTACTGCTAGTGCTACTGCTACTGCTACTGATTCTGCTACTGCTACTGCTGCTGCTGCTACTGCTGCTGCTGCTGCTGCTACTGCTACTATTGATAATAATTCTCCTTCTACTTCTCTTTCTTATATTGCTAGCGATGCTTCATAATTAATTTTTAAATGTATCATTTTGTTAAAACAGGAAAGAACTGTTATATATATTTTCTTAAAGGGATCTTTTCACGCTTTGGTAAATTGACAAAATTGAAAAAAGTTGTTTCAGATTCGTAAGTTTTCGTTTTAGTTATGATATTTGTGAGGAAACAGTAATACTGAACATTAACCATGTTCTAATATAGCCATTATATGCATCTTTTGACGATTTTAAAACCTAAAAATTATAAAGCGTTGCAACGCGAAACGATTGAATAATTTGGAGAGTTCTGTTTTTGTCGTTAAATTTTGTGAAACTACGAAGATTGCTTATATAAGGTTTAAAATACGTCGAGAATGTGTACTCGGCGGAATAGCTCAGTAGGCATAAGCGTTTATACTACAGGACTCTGCCAGGACTCCAGGGGTCACTGGTTCGAACCCTGCTCCGGGCAATGTACATTTCCTTTTTTTTATTTTTTTTCTTGATTTTTTACTGGAGCTTTTATGATCCAATGTTTACATTTATCAATATAAAGCATTTAATGAGTAAGTTAAAAAAATGCCAAAATCTGTGAAAAGGCCCCTTTAAAGGTGTAAAGAATCTAAACTTTTCTGCAATTAAAGTTTTATTTAACTGGATTAGTATTGGCCACATAACAGACGCTATTGTACTGATTTGTACTAAACAACATTTTGTCATAATCAACAGTTTTAACATGCCGCAGTTTCCTTGGAAGTTGACCTTTGATTGGAGTTATGTATAAAACATTAACAAGGTATTTGTTGACAGTTTGTCCTGTCACAATTATATATTAGTTGAGCCAAACGTGTGATAAAGATCCCTTTTGGGGTGGCGATAAATACTATTTATATTGTTCAACAGTGGGAGACTGAGAAAACATATGTTACAATTAATTTGTCTACTTTGCCTGCTTCTTCTTTATATATTTTTCTTGCTAATCGTTTAAGTTTAGTTTTAGTTAAGTAGGTATATCAATTTACATTTTTTGATAGATATTTATTTGGATAGTAATAGTATGTTTTATTTGACTTGACATCATTGAACCGGTTTATTCATTGATAAGATCGGGATCTCCACAGGTGTTTAATCTCGATTGTTAGGTGGGGAGAAGGGTCCGAATGATAATGTTGTCGTCGGCTTACGAATCACATTTCACAAGTTTTAGACAAATATGCATACGTTATAAACCTAATTTAAGTATTACATAGATAATAACTTATCTTTATTTTGATGAACTACGTTTAAGGTATAAAACTATAATTATCTATGTGTTGTGTGCCGCATACATACCATCTTGCTTTTTTAAATTTGACAACGGTCCGAAGTCATAAACATTCATTATGCATGGTTGCTAAAGCACAGTGTATACTAACTAACCTATGTTTATTGTTGTTTGCTAGGGTAATTATTATTATGTTTTATTTTTTATTTTTTTTTTATTTTTTTTGGGGGGGGGGGCTTTTATAGAAGATTTCAACTAGTCCTTCAATTAACGAAAAAAAATATTGGTATAGGAAATATAAAAGAGTAATAGACAGCTTCATTCATGCTGTTCTATTATGGTGTTTTAACGCATATAATTATGTATGGTTGATGAAGCACATTGTATGCTACCGATGTTTATTGTTGTTTGATGATGATGTTAAGTTGGTGTTGCTGTTGTTGTTAATGATGATGATGATGAGGAGGAGGAAGAAGAAGAAGAAGAAGATGATGATGATGATGATGATGGTGGTGGTGGTGGTAGTAGTGACGACGACGACGATGATGATGATTTTGATTATGATAATGAGATTTGAATTAAATTAATGCGCAAAGATTTTTCTTTTTAGCGGCCAAATGCAGATATCTGCGCTCGGCCGCTGTAAGGGTTATGTAATATTTGCAATCTACATAGGAGTCAATAGCAGATACCAAGCACCATATGCTTATGAGAAACAAAAGCAAAATATTGGCAATCGCTGAAATCCCGAATATGACTTAATCATTTTATTAAATGAAAACCGGTAACTATTTTAAACGATTATTATATTGCAACAACTTAGCGGTGTTTATCCAAAAGACCATTGTTATAATTACAGGGACGTCAATAGGCCAAACTATTCAGGAAATATGATTTGAGTCGTCAAGGATAGATTTTGAGATCAATGTACGTCCGATGAGATTTAAAGGGAGTTGGAGGCGTAGGGACAGATTCGTTCGAGTACGCGATCATTTGAGAACAAATTATGTTGAAGCTTTATCGGAATTCCGGAAATTTGCGATCGGTACCGATTTTTCCTGGTTCTTTTTTATTGATTCTGATAAGTTAGCGACCGGCACGGACATGAATATTAACTGACGAAAACCTCTTCGCTACTTTCCGAAAATCTTCGACATGTTGCAAATATCCGTAATATTCCGAATTGTACTCACCAGAAATTGCAACTAGAAAGACTACAATAAATCAGTTAGCTACGGCTCGGGCGGGGATTTACCTTTTATCCCTGTAAGGGACCTAATGCCCCAGACTACCGGCTATTTTTTCCGGAATTCGAACTTGATACACTTGATATCCCTGAATTAAATATTTATATCCGCAATTTTGATCTCTAGAGTGCTGACTGTTAGTATTGTATTTGACTGGAATGACTGTCGATTATGTGTTTTTAAGATTAAAACAAGCTTACGAAGAACTTTGTGTTTGCTTTTTTGTACGCTTTCTTTTTAAAAATGTATTGTCCGCCACGGACGCAACAATTGACCAAATGTACCAGATTGTGGTCTCTTTAAAGTGCTATGTTTTTACTGCCGTGATATCTTTAACAAACTACACATTATTGATCGTGGACGTTTTATACTCTTATTGAATTTGTTTCCCCAAAATATGCTCTTCTATTAGTAGATGTTTAGGTGACGATGTTCTAATTATAGATCTTACACGGCCAAGAAACACTAGATAGGTCTTTGCAAACAGAGCTGTTGGATATCGTGAATGCGTTCAATGTGGCCTGTTTATTTCAGAAAGCTATGTGCAATGTTTTATGGGGATTTCTATCAAATTGCCAATTGCAAAATTTGATTTAATTCATTCGGACCTACAAGCGGGAAACTTCTTCATTAAAATTCAATGGGCTTTTAAGAAGTTCGTTGAAAGGCCAAATTTGACGTTAAACAGCAACGCCGAAAAAATTGCTACTCAGTCTTATTTATCACTTTTTTTGTAAGATTTACCAGTAGACGTTCTTCAGTGAAATTAAGCAAACACACAGTGCCGACAAATATGGAAGGGTATTTAGGTAAAAATTACATCCTTCTTTGTGACTGTGTCATGATTCTTGATGGTACTTTCAATTAGTATGTAGACACCTTTTCATGCTTGATGACACTTACATCTTGCCTGATGTCCAATGTCTATTTACATTCTGCTTAATGGTATCATGCATGTGTACAGATGCAACATTCTTGTTCGTTAATTGCATGCTGCATATGTGTATGTTGGTTTGTGCAGAGAGACTTGTGCAATAGGCGCAGTGCATAATGAAATCAAATATTAATGCGTTTAATAAATTAACGCGATGGTAAGATGTGAGTTTCACCCAAGCACAAAGCAACATACTATCATGCATGATACAATGATGTCAATTGACAGTCATTCCGAAATGCTACGGAGGACTACGGAAATTTACGGCGTATAACGGAAATTTTATGTTATAGGAGAAGTTGCGCACCTTTGTAAGATATTTGCTACTGAACCGAAATTAACCGCGTGTTTGTAGACTTAACTTTTTTTTGGTTAATGACTAACCATAATTTTTGTACAGTAATTTACCTTCAATAACCAAAGAAAGTCTATGGATATATTTCAATATATGCTACTAATGCATGTATGCAGAGCTCCAGATAAGACGCTTAAAGTCGTAAAAAATTGAATTAAATTTAGTAAAAAAGTAGACTTAAATTCTGTGCGTACGGTTACACATTGGAAAAATAAAATAAGAATTCAAAATGTGTGATCATGCGTAAAACTCAATATCAATGCATATAATGTAAACATTTTATCAATGAGTTCCCACTCGTCTAGGCCCTCATTACAATTATGAAATCAACAGCACTTTAACGTTATTATGAATAACAGACCATCTTTACAACAGTCGAAAAGCCGAACGTTTTCCATTATCTGGTCCTTTTATCGCAAAAAGTCTGCTGTAACCCGGCAATTGTCATTAGCTCTTCTTAGACTATAAACCTAAATGCGGATGTGCCAAAAATTATATTTACCTGAAAAAAAAGAATTAATAATAGACTTTAAGGCTGGATTATTATAGAGTGTAAACCAAGATTTTGCTGAAAAAGTTATCTGGAACTTTGCATGTATGTTGAGAGGAAATCGATTACATAATTTCAAATTTACTAGAGTACTTTTATATTGCACCACATAAAATGCTTTAAAACTATAATATTGAAGTGCACATATAAACTTTATTATATATGGGTAGGTATTTCGTGTCAATCTCTTTCACATATGAAAGAGCTGTTGGTCATACTGCTTTAAGTACATATAGATGCATGGCACAATTTAGATTAAGCAAAATAAAACACTAGGTATTTGCCAAGAGTCAAATATATACGAGCAGTAAGAGCGTAATCGTGCACAGCGAGACTTACTCATGTAGAATTGAAACTCTTTTTGCTTTCTTTCGAAATAATTTCATGTGTCCGATCTAATATGCAATATGACCGGTGTTTTTTTTTGCGGATTAATGTTCCGTTTTAGATCCATAATTAACGAATGCCTCAATATTTTCAAAAATTAACACCGGAATAATGTTCACCGACATTTTTTCATACAGATTGGATATAAATATTATAGAGCTTAACAAAAAATACATTAAGCCCTGTTCTCCCGGCACACGTGCTGGACACACAGGTTGTTAGCGTGTGGCTATGATAATAATTAGTGAAAACATCTTTTTGAATGATAAATAATCATATTAAAACGAAAAATCAAATTTTCTATATAAAAAAAATCACTACCGTTTTATATATAACAAGGTATCCAACTCGAAATCATCCGAAAACGGGGTGCATCGTTTTGAGCAGCCATTACTAAATTAATTTTGCAGCGATTTTCATGACCCGGTCTTATTCAACGCAGAAATGAATTTCCTTTTAGGAAATGTATATATATTGTTATATTTCTACACATGCTGGGTCAAATTTTAAGAAATAAAGCTATACATAATTCGCTTGACCCAGTTGTTATCGATCAGACCGTATTTATGAATGAAATCTCCAGTTGTAAAGACACAACTCCGCATTGGAGCAATGAAATCACTCTTGTGTTTAAAATGTCAGTTGGTTGAAATGTATGTAAACAAAGGTTTGAAAATGCGCTGGACAGTTAGTTTTGATGCATAATTCTACGGCAAGCACGGTAAGAATGTTTTTTTCATACGTTTTATTGAATTATGGTATCGTGGTTCGTGAACTTTGCAGGGAAACTGCCCATTTCCCCGTGAAGATTTCAGTCATGAATACTGTCTGATCGATCACAGCTGGGTCACGCGAGTTGTGTATCGTGTTATTTTTTAAAAGTTGACCCAGTATTTGTAAAAATATTGCAAGACATATACATTTCCAAAAAGGAAATTTATTTCTGCGTTGAATAAGACCAAGACCGTGAAAATCGCTGCAAAATTGATGAAGTAATGGCTGTTTAAAACGATGCATCCCGTTTTCGGATGATTTCGAGTTGGATACCTTGTTGAATATATATTTAACTTATTTTTTTTAAGAAAAGTTGATTTTTCGTTATAATATGATTACTTATCATTCCAAAATATGTTTTCACTAACTAGTATTATAGCCACACGCTAACCACCTGTAGCTGGACACTTTTAAAAAACACTATAAAAATTCAAGTACTTATGCACTTAATTGATTGTAAACAATGACGGTTGAAATCCGTGCGTGGGAATTTTTCTGGTAACCAAGAGCGACGTCAACGTTCATGACAAACCTGTTTATATAACATTTATTTATTGGTTTTTTCCAACTTGATTGAAAATTATGTTTTATGATATTTTAATACATGTAGATGAAGTAGTTGTTTTCTCAACGAGGAGTACAATAGTTGTACAGTACTAGACACGAGTACTTGTAACTTTCAGGTTTCTCTGTATACCACAGACATTATATAGTCATAAAATGATAAATATGTGTTTATAGAAATTGTAATTATAGCATGGTAAACAGACTAGAGAAATCTGAAAGTTTCACGCACAGGTCTGTGGCAATGGGGGTTTGGGCTACTTTATAAATATGAGGTCGATATGCAATGCACATCGGTAGATTACGTCTACTGTAATTATTTGGACTAGGGAAGGGCCACAATTCCAACACATCAGCCCCGTTATGTTCTGAATAAAATACATGTATAATTTCTTGAGTGCCAATTGCATCTTACAAATATTAAAAAACATTCACGTCAGTCAATTCATTGTGTAAACTTACTGGTCTTCATGGCAATTATGAACGTATTTAGTTTAATGGAGATTATATAACGAAGGGAACTAATTCAGCTTATTCAGTTTACTAGTCAAAATGATTCGGATGTTTTCGCTTTTTTTTCCGAAAAGTAATTTATTCAACATACGGAAAATAAACGCGCGCCACCTGATGTCATAATTTAGTAACTTGCATTCTGCTTACTGCCTGTTGCTAACTGCCGTTGTTAATGACGCTTAGTGGCAAAACCGATTATGACTGGTTTCAGGAATAATGAACACACAAACATTGGATAGTCACCAAGCATGTTGAAACAATCATCAAGTATAACCGAATAACCGATAGAGAACAAGCATGTTGGAACTGTCATGAAGCATGTTAGAATAAACATCACGCATAATGTAAATATTATTCATGAATGATGTAATGTTGCAGCAATCATCAAGTATAAACGAATAGACAACAAGCATGTTGGAATTGTCATAAAGCAAATTAGAATAAGCATCAGTCATAATGTAAATATTCACCACGAATGATGTAACTTTTACCTAAATATCCTTCCATAGACATGTGTTGTTACTAAAATAGACATAGAGATTTGAGCATTGGGAGTGACCTAATCATACTGTGCTTTAGCAGTATTACGGAATACCGTTAGTGCCATCGTAGTTACACATTAAAATCCAGAGGGCGAGAACGCGAGAACGCGATAGTACGATGGCGACAATGTGACAATACGATGATGACAGGGTGACAATACGATGGCGACAATGCGATAGTACGATGGCGACAATGCGAGAACGCGATAATACGATGACGACAATCAGACAGTGCGATGACGACAGTGCGACAATACGATGGCGACAGTGAGATAGTACGATGGCGACAATACTACAGTTCGATAGTGCGATAATACGATGACGACAGTGCGAAAATACGATGACGACAGTGCGACAATACGATGGCGATAGCCGACAGTGCGATAGTACGATGGTGCCAATGCGATAACGCGATAGTAAGATGGCGGCAATTCGAAAATGCGATGGCGACAGTGCGACAATACGATGGCGACAATGCGATAGAACGATGGCGACATTGCGATGATACCACGGCGACAGTACGATATGACTATCGCATTGTCGCCCCCGTACTATCGCACTGCCGCCATTGTATTGTCGCACTGTCGCATTGTCGTCATCGTACTAGCGCGTTTTCGCAATCGTACGAACGCATTGTCGCCATCGTATTGTCGCACTGTCGTCATCGTACTTTCGCGTTCTCGCATTCTCGCCCTCTGGATTTTAATGAGTAACCACGGTGGCCCTAACGGTATTTTGTACAGTAAAGTGCGTAAAATCTGGTTTGGAATAACAATTTTTATGCCGAAAACAGATGTTGAAAACTCGACTTTGTTTTATAAGTAGTAGTCTAAATATACAATGAGTTTTCCGAGCATTAAATAAACATATTAAAATAAAATTCATGTTCGTATCAGTTGAAGTTCTTGTTAATAGTAGAAGCAAAGAACACAATAAAACGCTGATTGGGCTTACTAATTTGAGGCAAGAAAAAACACATCGCGCTATTATATATAACATATAACGCGCATCCGCAAAGTTCGAGCGCCCGTCTCGGTGCCGTCGTTTCCGGTGAAAGTTTCGCACAGGAGCTACCGAGTTTGGATATGAGACCACGAATCATGGCTTGACTTTATATATCAGTCAGCGTAGTACCTGACCAGACTGCGCGGTTGGACAAGCTAGGATGGACCAACTTCGGCCGCATATGACATAAGACCCATTTTCGCATGACGCGGGTCATCTGACCTTTATAATGTGTATATAGCTTTGAATGGAATTTGCACATAGTTTTTGGCATGGACTTATTGTTATGTTAATGTGTTGCACGCTTTCAAAAGCAGAGGGCATATATAAGATCAATTATACTACGGAGTTCATTTTCTGTTGCAAAATGAAATGCAATAAAGATTGTTACTCAGCGGTGTGTACAGTATGACAGCGTTGTCTGTCTGCGATGCATTTATACTGGTTCTAAGCTGGCATACTCACCAATTGGACTCAACCATCTGCTCGAACAAGAAATGATAAGTTCTACTAGCATAAACCTTTAATTGTAACTCATTTTAAAAATATTCATGTTATTTATATTATTCAATTTATTATTCAAAATTATAATTAATATTTCCTTTATTGTTGTTTTTCGCATTAAGAAACTTATTCGGCTTACGAAACTGAAAAATCCCATTGGAAAAAAATCCCATGGGAGAAAAAAATCCCATGGGAGAAAAAATCCCATGGGATTTAAAAATCCCATGGGATTTAAAAATCCCATGGGATTTTTTTTTTTTTAAACACGACTAAACGCATTAAAATATCGTAGTTGTTCATCATTTCATAAAATATGATGTTTCTGAAAGTTTCATGAATAAATCTCTCAAAATAAGAAAAAAATCCCATGGGATTTTTTTCTCCCATTTTAAAATGGGATTTTTTTATTACTAAATATTTTTATATATAATTGGCATAAAACCAATATACAGTCCTTAAATAACGTTAAAATACTTGCAAACGCAAATAAAACACGTTTTTTAAAATGTTCAAAATCCCATGGGATTTTTCTCCCATTTGCAAATTATGGGAGAAAAAAAATCCCATGGGAGAAAAAATCCCATGGAAAAATCGAAAATCCCATGGGAAAATGCAAAAATCCCATGGGAACCCCAACTTTGCTTATAAATTTCATAGTGAAGAAAACGCGTTTTTTGAGTGAAAATAACCAATTATTAATCAACGATAAGACTTTTATCGCATACTATGTCTCAAAGTAGCAAATCTTTAAGAAAAAGGGTACTTAAGTTTGCGAAATTTCGGTTTCGCAAAGTTTTTCCGGTGGCCGTTATATATGAAGTGTATCATTGTTTGCGGCTATTTCCTTTTCGATTTGAATCTTCAGTTTTAAATAATTGATCAAACAGTTCAGTGTAGGTATTTGTTTTCTTTGTTTCACGCTGAAAATAAAATATTTTATTAATATATATCTATGTAATCTACAGCGTTATTTACCTCTTGTATTTTGAAGGTATTTACCCCTAAACTGATGTCTAAGAGAGATAGTTTTACATTTAATTGTTGTTTTTCTAGAAAGGTTGTCAATATATTAAATAGAGATTGAATATGTTTACACTCCCAGAAAAGGTGTTCTTTCGTTTCAAAATGTTCACTACACATATCACATAGATTAGTGTTGGATAGGTTGCACATAAAAAAATATTTATTTGTAGCTATGATTCTCTGGATATATTTATATTGAACATTTCTCAGTGTGCTAATGTAACAACCCGTTTTGCAATAAACCCGTTTTGCAATGAATTTATTGAAAAACGGGTTGGAGTGTCTTTTTGCAATTTGATTTTTTTACAACAACCCGTTTTGCAATAAACCCGTTTTGCAATAAATTTATTGCAAAACGGGTGTGAGTGTCTTATTAATTCAAATGGATTAGACGAGTTAAAAGGGAGATTGAATTGTTGTATTCAAATAAAATTGTTATAAAAATAGACAAAACTGTGAGTTAAGACTTAAAATGCACGGACAATGATGCATTTCGATTTAATACCAATTGTTTCATATTGATTTGAAACGGTATTACGGAAGTTTTAAAGTCATCTCTAACGTAAATATGATAAAACATGGCTGAATGTTTATATAAAGTAATATTTATATACCAATTTGGGAATTCAGTGAAGAATAACCAGAAGTGCATACTTTTATTGCAAAACGGGTTGCAGTGTTTTATTGCAATGTGCATTTTGTTATAACAACCCGTTGTGCACTAAACTCTTTTGCAATAAAATCATTACACAGGAACTTATTGATTCAAATTGATTTGAAACGCTGCAAAGAATGATTCAAATGTCGTATATATGGAGTTTGTATACATATAATAAGACACAGGTGTCAGATTCGACCAAAAATTAACAGACATTGAAAGTGACCAATTTCATGAGTAAATGTTATAAACAAACACAGAATTTATATAAACAGTGATCTTAACACTTTCATGATTAAGCGAATTTAACCCAGAAATATAATAATGTTATTGCAAAACGGTTTGCAGTGTCTTATTGCGATGTAAATGAAGGCATAAAAGCCCGTTTTGCAATAAACTCGTTTTGCACTTATACATCACACATTTACTAATTGATGTCAAGTGATTGGACACTTTTCGAAGAAAGTCTCAAATGTTGTTTATAAGGATGTTTTTTTCAAAATAACACAGAGGTGTAAGATTCGACCAACAAATAAAAGGCAGTTAAAGTGATCAATTTCATGTGTAAATGTGATACAACAACACCGAATTGATGTAGAATGTGATTTCATTCAATGCAAAACATAGTTGAAGAAAACCGAGAAATGCAATAATTTTATTGCAAAACGGGTTAGAGTGTTTTATTGCAATTTGAAATTTTCATAACAAACCGTTTTGCAATAAACCCGTTTTGCAATACATTTATTGCAAAACGGGTTGGAGTGTCTTATTGCAATTTGAATTTTTTTACAACAACCCGTTTTGCAATAAAATCATCACTCTTGTATAAATTTATTCAAATGTATTGGAAGAGTTAAAATTGAGTTTGACGTGTTGTATTTAAATAAAATTGTTATAAAAAAATAGACGAAAATGTAAGTGAAGATTAAAATCCGTAGAAGGTGATGCATTTCGAGATTTAATACGATAAAACAACACAAAATGTGTATCGAAAGTTATTTCAAACAATTGAGTACTAAAGTTATGATAACGAAAAATGGAATAATTTATGGAAAAAAAGTGTTGCATTGTCTTATTGCAATGTGAATTGTGTGTAACAACCCGTTTCGCAGTATAATCATCACATATATACTAACTGTTTCATATTGATTTGAGACGGTATAAAGGAAGTTTTAAATGTCGTTTTTAACGTAAGTATGATAAAACAAAGCTAAATGTCATTATGAGGTGATGTTCACCAATTTGGGAAGTAAGTGAATAATACAAAGAAGTGCATAATTTTATTGTGAAACGGGTTGCAGTGTTTTATTGCAATGTGCATTTTTTATAACAACCCGTTGTGCACTAAACTCTATTTGCATAAACTCAAACACACATGAACTTATTGATTTAAATTGATTTGAAACGCTGAAAAAGAATGATTCAAATGTCGTAGATATGGTGTTTGTATACATATCATAAGAGAGAGTTGTAAGATTCGACCAAAAATTAACAGACATTGAAAGTGACCAATTACATGAGTAAATTTGATAAACAAACACAGAATGTATATAATCAGTGATGTTAACACGTTCATGATTAAGCGAATTTAACCCAGAAATCCAATAATGCTCTTGCATAACGGGTTGCAGTGTCTTATTGCGATGTAAAAAAAGAAATAAAAGCCCGTTTCACAATAAACTCATTTTGCACTTATACATCACACATGTACTAATTGATATTCCAATTGATTGGACACTTTTCGAAGAAAGTCTCAATGTTGTTTATAAGGATGCTTTTTTCAATATAAGACAGAGGTGTAAGATTCGACCAACAAATAAAAGGCAATTAAAGTGATCAAGTTCATGAGTAAATGTGATACAACAACACCGAATTGGTGTAGAAAGTGATTTCAACCTTTGCAATACTTAATTGAAAAAAAACGAGAAATGCAATAATTTTATTGCAAAACGGGTTAGAGTGTCTTATTGCAATTTGAAATTTTCATAACAACCCGTTTTGCAATAAACCCGTTTTTCAATACATTTATTGCAAAACGGGTCGGAGTGTCTTATTGCAATTTGATTTTTTTTTAAAACAACCCGTTTTGCAATAAACCCGTTTTGCAATAAAATCATCACTCTTGTATAAATTCATTCAAATGTATTGGAAGAGTTAAAATTGAGTTTGACGTGTTGTATTTAAATAAAATTGTTATAAAAAATAGACAAAAATTTAAGTGTAGATTAAAATGCGTGGAAGGTGATGCATTTCGAGATTTAATACGAAAAAACAACACAAAATGTGTATCGAAAGTTATTTCAAACAATTTAGTACTAAAGTTTAGATAACGCAAAATGCAATTATTTATGGAAAAACGTGTTGCATTGTCTTATTGCAATGTGAATTGTGTGTAACAACCCGTTTCGCAATAAAATCATCACATAATAATATACTAACTGTTTCATATTGATTTGAAACGGTATAAAGGAAGTGATTTGAAACGGTATAAAGGAAGTTTTTAATGTCGTCTTTAACGTAAGTATGATAAAACAAGGCAGAATTTCATTATGAAGTGATGTTCACCAATTTGGGAAGTAAGTGAATAATACAAAGAAGTGCATAATTTTATTGTAAAATAGGTTGCAGTTTTTTATTGCAATGTGCCTTTTTTATAACAACCCGTTGTGCACTAAACTCTATATGCATAAACTCAAACACACATGAACTTATTGACTCAAATTGATTTGAAACGCTGAAAAGAATGATTCAAATGTCGTAAATATGGTGTTTGTAAACATATCATAAGAGAGAGAAGTGTAAGATGCGACCAAAAATTAACAGACATTGAAAGTGACCAATTTCATGAGTAAATGTGATAAACAAATACAGAATGTATACAATCAGTGATCTTAACACTTTCATGATTAAGCGAATTTAGCCCAGAAATCCAATTATGCTATTGCATAACGGGTTCCAGTGTCTTATTGCGATGTAAAAAAAGAAATAAAAGCCCGTTTCACAATAAACTAATTTTGCACTAATACATCACACATGTACTAATTGATATTCCAATTGATTGGACACTTTTCGAAGAAAGTCTCAATGTTGTGTATAAGTGTTTTTTTTCAAAATAAGACAGAGGTGGAAGATTCGATCAACAAATAAAAGGCAGTGAAAGTGATCAATTTCATGTGTATATGTGATACAACAACACCGCATTGGTGTAGAAAGTGATTTCAACCAATGCAATACTTAATTGAAGAAAACCGAGAAATGCAATAATTTTATTGCAAAACGGGTTAGAGTGTCTTATTGCAATTTGAAATTTTCATAACAACCCGTTTAACAATAAACCCGTTTTGCAATACATTTATTGCAAAACGGGTTGAAGTGTCTTATTGTATTTTTTTTTACAACAACCCGTTTTGCAATAAACCCGTTTTGCAATAATATCATCACTCTTGTAAAAATTCATTCAAATGTATAGGAAGAGTTAAAATTGAGTTTGACGTGTTGTATTTCAATAAAATTGTTATAAAAAATAGACAAAAATGTAAGTGTAGATTAAAATGCGTGGAAGGTGATGCATTTCGAGATTTAATACGAAAAAACAACACAAAATGTGTATCGAAAGTTATTTCAAACAATTTAGTACTAAAGTTTAGATAACGCAAAATGCAATAATTTATGGAAAAAAAGTGTTGCATTGTCTTATTGCAATGTGAATTGTGTGTAACAACCCGTTTCGCAATATAATCATCACATATATACTTACTGTTTCATATTGATTTGAAACGGTATAAAGGAAGTTTTAAATGTCGTCTTTAACGTAAGTATGATAAAACAAGGCTGAATGTCATTATGAAGTGATGTTCACCTATTTGGGAAGTAAGTGAATAATACAAAGAAGTGCATCATTTTATTGTAAAACGGGTTGCAGTGTTTTATTGCAATGTGCCTTTTTTATAACAACCCGTTGTGCACTAAACTCTAGTTGCACAAACTCAAACACACATGAACTTATTGATTCAAATTGATTTGAAAAGCTGAAAAGAATGATTCAAATGTCGTAGATATGGTGTTTGTATACATATCATAAGGGCGAGAGATGTAAGATTCGACCAAAAATTAACAGGCATTGAAAGTGACCAATTTCATGAGTAAATGTAATAAACAAACACAGAATGTATATAATCAGTTATCTTAACACTTTCATGATTAAGCGAATTTAACCCAGAAATCCAATATTGCTATTGCATAACGGGTTGCAGTGTCTTATTGCGATGTAAAAAAAGAAATAAAAGCCCGTTTCACAATAAACTCATTTTGCACTAATAAATCACCCATGTACTAATTGATATTCCAATTGATTGGACACTTTTTGAAGAAAGTCTCAATGTTGTTTATAAGGATGTTTTTTTCAAAATAAGACAGAGGTGTAAGATTCGACCAACAAATAAAAGGCAGTTAAAGTGACCAATTTCATGAGTAAATGTGATACAACAACGCCGAATTGGTGTAGAAAGAGATTTCAACCAATGCAATACTTCATTGAAGAAAACCGAGAAATGCAATAATTTTATTGCAAAACGGGTTAGAGTGTCTTATTGCAATTTGAAAATTTCATAACAACCCGTTTTGCAATAAACACGTTTTGCAATAAATTTATTGCAAAACGGGTTGGAGTGTCTTATTGCAATTCGATTTTTTTTTACAACAACCCGTTTTGCAATAAACCCGTTTTGCAATAAATTTATCACTCTTGTATAAATTAATTGAAATGGATTGGAAGAGTTAAAATCGAGTTTCAAGTGATGTATTTAAATAAATGTGTTATACAAAATTGACAAAAATGTGAGTTTAGACTTAAAATGCATGGATTGTGATTCAATTCGAGATTTAATACGATAAAACAACACAAAATGTGTATCGAAAGTGATTTCAAACATATTAGTACTAAACTTTAGATAACGCAAAATGCAATAATTTATGAAAAAAAGGGGTTGCACTGTCTTATTGCAATGTGAATTGTGTGTAACAACCCGTTTCGCAATAAACTCATCACATATAAACTATTTGTTTCATATTGATTTGAAACGGTATAAAAGAAGTTTAAAATGTCGTCTCTAACGTAAATATGATCAAACAAGGCTGAATGTTTATATGAAGTGATGTTCACCTATTTGGGAAGTAAGTGAAGAATACAAAGAAGTGCATAATTTTATTGCAAAACGGGTTGCAGTGTTTTATTGCAATGTGCCTTTTTATAACAACCCGTTGTGCACTAAACTCTTTTTGCATAAACTCAAACGCACATGAACTTATTGATTCAAATTGATTAGAAACGCTGAAAAGAAAGTTTCAAATGTCGTATTTATGGAGTTTGTATACATATAATAAGAGAGAGGTGTAAGATTTGTCCAAAAATTCCAAAAATTAACAGACATTGAAAGTGACCAATTTCATGAGTAAATGTGAAACACAAACACAGAATGTATATAAATAGTGATCTTAACACGTTCATGATTAAGCGAATTTAACCCAGAAATCCAATAATGTTATTGCAAAACGGGTTGCAGTGTCTAATTGCGATGTAAAAAAAGAAATAAAAGCCCGTTTGACAATAAACTCATTTTGCACTAATACATCACACATATACTAATTGATTCGAATTGATTGGACACTTTTTGAAAATTTCAAATTGCAATTAGACACTCTTAACCTGTTTTGCAATAAAATAATTGCAAATCGGATTTATTGCAAAACTGGTTGTTATAAAAATATCAAATTGCAATAGGACACTCTAACCCGTTTTGCAATAAAATTATTGCATTCCTCGGTTTTCTTCTTTTCAGCGTTTCAAATCAATTTGAATCAATAAGTTCATGTGTGTTTGAGTTTATGCAAAAAGAGTTTAGTGCACAACGGGTTGTTATAAAACAAGAGCTGTCAGAGGATAGCGCGCTCGACTATTCGAGTGCTTGACAGTATTACGTAAGCCATCATGGGGAAATTGTTCATATTCAATAATTTATTAGACGATATTTAAAAAATAAAAAAAGGAAAAATGCAATATTGGTAGGGGGGGGGGGTGAGAGGGTGGTATAACGTGGAGTGTGGTAATTTATTAGATGATGTTTAAAACAAAATGGTGGGGGAGGCTGGGGCGGGAAGGGATTCTGGGTAGGGGCGTGGGGTATTGTTTGGGTGGAATCCATTGTGGTATTCAGGTAAGTGTTGTTTTGTCAAAGTAATAATAAAATGTGATCATAAATAAAGAAGTTATGGCAATTTAAGCAAAATGTTCAATTATCTAAGTGTAAAAGGGGCCATAATTATGTTAAAATGCTCGATACAGTGGTCTGCTCTTGTTTATAGGTTGGGGTCATGTTGGTAAACAAGTATTCAACATATAAAAGCAATATGTCAAAGGATATAGGAAATATCTGGGGTAGTACGCAAACTGTAACATAGATTTATCAATGATATGCATATTCTAAGTATAAAAGGGGCAATTATTATGACAAAATGCTTGATAGAGTTGTCTGCTCTTGTTTATAGGTTGGGGTGATGTTGGTAAACAAGTATGCAAAATATGAAAGCAATATGTCAAGGGACAAAGACAATATTTGGGGGAGTACGAAAACTTAAACATTTGCACGCAGACGCTTACGCTAACGCTAACGCTAACGCTAACGCTAACGCCGACGCCGGGGTGAGTAGGATAGCTCCACTATATATATTTCATACATAATAGTCGAGCTGAAAAATGCAAATTGCAATAAAACACTGCAACCCGTTTTGCAATAAAATTATGCACTTCTTTGTATTCATCACTTTATATAAACATTCAGCCTTGTTTTATCATATTTACGTTAGAGAAGACTTTAAAACTTCCGTTATACCGTTTCAAATCAATATGAAACAATTAGTATTAAATCTCGAATTGCATAATTTTCCGTGCATTTTAAGTCTAAACTAACAGTTTTGTCTATTTTTATAACAATTTTATTTAAATACAACAATTGAATCTCCCTTTTAACTTTTCCAATCCATTTGAATTAATAAGACACTCCAACCCGTTTTGCAATAAATTTATTGCAAAACGGGTTTATTGCAAAAACGGGTTGTAAAAAAAAATTGCAATAAGGAACTCCAACTTGTTTTGCAATAAATTTATTTCAAAACGGGTTTATCGCAAAACGGGTTGTTACAGTGCTATCTGTGGTTGATTCATATTGTATGACGTATATTTGTTTCCTATTAAATTCTTTTTCTCGATTGGAAAGGTTTTGCCATTTAGTTTGAGCTTTAGAGATTTCGGCAGGGTTTTTAATTTGAAGTGTGCAAAATATTTTGTTCGTTTTGTTTTGCAATTATGTATTCTACGAATGTTTTTGAGTACATGGTGTGTTATTTGTATTGGAAACCGCTTAATATGTACATGTATGGGTATACTTTTGATCAACGTGTAGTACATCAGGAAATTACTTGTGGGTATTCCGAATATGTAGCATAAGTTATCCAAAGAATATAAGTCGTTTATTCTGTAGTCGTACAATTGATCTAGATATTTTTTGTTTCGTTCAAACAAATCTTTATAGAAAAAACGTTTTTTTGTTAGTAGCTATGCCTTTATTGTTCCATAAAATGATTTTACTGTTTGTTTTGATAACTAAATTATTAGTAACTTTACACCTTGCCGATTCATTGAACATTCAATAGAAATATGCTTTTTTGTTTAAATTTCATCTAAGATATTATTGTCGATATTACATTCAAAAAGTAAGGAGTCACCCATAGAATTTTCTGGTAGAATAAAATTTTCATTTACTTGTATTGGTATTATCAATATGTTTTGTAGAATTCTTTCTTTTACAGTTTTTGTAAAGGTTATTCCTAACGTTGTTGCTTCATCTGATGTGCAGTTGAATTTCATTTTGTTTTTAGATGAATGTTACTTTGTTTAAAATTACCTACTCGTAGCACAATGCATTTACTTTTGTTAAGTTTTAGACCCGAGGCCATTCCATAGAGGGTTAGCGATATAGGGACTGTTTTATTTCTTCGTCAGGTTCTAGCGATATTCCCTTTATATGTTTATTTGATTGGATATAGGGTGATATATACTCAATACAT